>NW_017306717.1:315930-375278 GCF_000935625.1 Nanorana parkeri | reverse complement strand
TCCTAGATTTAAATATTTCTTTAATTTGATTATAATACACCGTCCATTTTTTTACTGAAGAGTAATTGGGTCATTAAAATCACCTAAGTACAATCAAATTTGAAAATGAAGCATTACATGTATATGAATGTTACATAGAATATATTTTTTTAGAAGGTCTTCTATCTCTAGCCATACAACATTACAATAATTATTACTAGTTCATTATGTATTATTGTTGAAGGCTATACAAATATACTTACTGAATCAGTTGTTGGTATCAGGTATCAGGCAATGGCTAATAGAATTGATTGTTTTCACTGTTCTACTACACCTTATTTTATAGGTGATATGTGAAATATATTATTCTGATGCATCAGATAAAGATGTTAATGGATTTCCCAAACACAGGATACTGTATGCAAAAGGTTAAAACAACATGGAGATAGTTCTGTATAGTTATGTGCCAAGTGGGTGTAATAGGGAATTTAAACCGCTTCTATTTAATTTGCTGCTCTTCAAAACATATCAGAATGTATCCATTTTGTCAATCTCAAGAGATCTAAGTAAGCTTAGGATTTTCTAATTATTTAAAAAAAAAACAATTCTCTGCAAAATAAGAAACCTTGAGGGTGTAATTTATGACCAGCCAACATGGACCAAATCTATGCATCTCATTTTGTGTCAACACATTTTCATGTATACCATTGTGAGTCTTTGGTCATGTCTCAATGCACAGTATATTTCCTTTTTGTTGGAAGTACTCTTATTTCACAATCCACCTATAACCTCCCAGCAATCTCAAGTTTTTGGGGGGCATTATACAAAAATAAATGGAAATAATGACCAGTCTTAAAATGCTTTTATGCCAGCATAAAAATGCAGTGTTCTGTTCTGTGGTCTATTTTGTTTGTTGCCAGATACATTTTGGATAGTCTTAGGCTTTATTGGTTCACCCAAAGTCCATCCAGATTTGTTAAAAATGGGACCAAACAATGACATCTTTTGAAATCTCTGCTACATATTGCACCTGTAAAAATGGAATGTACAGGCACAAGTTGTTTCATGATTATCTAGTTGAAACACTGGGACATAAGCTAGGAATGGCTGCATGAAAGACAATGATACCAGCAGGAACATGATTCAGCTTGAAAACCTGGCTTGGATCAGGTCTACATAATAGGAGGATTAGCTGGTGGTTTTTAACTTGTGTAAACATGTGGATTTTAAGTTATGACACCCAGGGTTACACCAATGATGGAGACATCTTGAGATGGATACAAAGTATCCTAAAGTTTATGAATAGTTGGTGAAAGGCCAAAGTCTACCCAGGTGGATTATAGAATCTAGTGGTATAATCCTAGTCAAGAAATAAGCCAAACTCAAACCATTAGAAGTGCATTCAAACCAAGTCACATAAGCCACCTAATGAGCAGGAGGTGTCACTTACCTTTTGAAGTCTGAAGTGATGAAGGAGGCCAATCTTGAACAGCAGAGCAGGACAGTCAGGGCACAGAGGGGCATGAGTGCTGGAAGACTGCAGGCTGAAGTGCTGGTCCTGATGACAATGCATGTCTGGAATGTAGAGTAGGCAGGATCGAGGTTAGGTGCAAACCGTGTCGAAAAACCGAGTAGGCGATAAGGTACCAGACAGCAGACAGAATCGTAGTTGAGGGACAAGCAGGGGGCAGAGCTGTGCAGATGTAGTACCGGAACAGCAGACGAAGAGCAGAGTCAGGAACAAGGCCAGGGCCAGGAACACAGAAGATCAGCAGAATGGCCAAGAAGAGCTGGGTCGTAAAAAATGGTCAGGATACTGGATCTTGGAAGCAAATCTGATGATCACTCAGCACTGAGCATCAGGAAGTCACAGTTTAAATAGCCCATCTTGCGCCAGAATCTGTAGCACGCACATACGAGCTGGGCTTCTTGATGACCTTCTTGACAGGAGGGATGTGTAGTAATGACCACAAGTTGATTTAAGTCAGGAGTCATATATGAACACATCATCCAGAATTTAACAAGAATATGAGAGCAACCAGCATTATCGTGCATCATCAAACATTTGTCAGCAGGTATTATGTGTATGTCTATGTACAACCAGGACAGCACCTGCTCTTTATAGATTTTTTTGATGTATGACATGGATTTTGTGGTGTTTCTTCTCTCCTCAAAAATAATATAAGTACACCTAGCTTCAAATTGTAAGTCTCACATTCAAAGCAGATGGAAAAATTCCTTATTTAATGAAGTGCTAAAATCAGGGTCTTTGCACAATGTCATGGTTAAAGCTGAACGCTAGGGAAAAAACAATGTTTACCCTCCTAACCAATGTACAGGTTTTATCTAAAAAAACATTTCTAAGGCCCTCATATAGTTGTCTGAATTTGAATTTCATGTGACCTTGTATTGTGGCCTCAACCCTGGTGGCAATAATTAATATCTACATCACCAGGAAGTAACGTGGACAGAGGTACCCTTCCACAGTACAGACCAGAAGAAAGAAGAATTAGAAAGTGGCCTGTCAGTTGACAGTTTCAGGTTAAAAAATGATATTGTAACAATTAAAAAAAAGAAATACTATTGATTCGCTATCATTGGGTGTGGGAATGGGAAAATGTGCACTTTTCCCCCCCAGAATTAAGCTATATATATTTTGCTGCCCCAGCTCACATGTAAGAACAATAGATAATATGCAGTAAATCCAGTTATATTGAAGCTTGTCATTTTCTCCCATTACTCCCAGAATGGAGTGATTTGGCCTTAAACTTACACTGAAATTATACCCACAGCTCTGACAGATGAATTGATTGACAGATGAGCACAGTGAAGTTGCTTATCTGTGGGTGAGGGAAGAGCTATCAAGAGAACCTGCCAGTTTGTTTTGAATGGGCAAATGAAAGATTCTCTTAAAACATTTTTAACAGAATGTTGAACTTTTATGTTAATTTTCAAGTAAATAAATATAGTCTGATTTTTTTAGGTAGTGATGCATAAGATTTTTCTTACAGAGGTTAAAATCATATAAATGCAGTTGGAATTCCAAGGAACAAAAGAGAATCATAGTTTGGTCAACGTTCTAAAGTTATTTAAAAGTAACAGAACATGTTCAAAAATGTTTTAAGTGATTTTCCTGAATGTAGAGTTTATTTTTTCATAAAATCAACTGTTTATCTGCCTCACCTTCTGTCAGTGAATGCAAGTCATTTACTTTTTTTGTGAATGATTAGTGAAAGAACTTAAAGTTTTACACCTGTATTTGCCTTGCCATGTGTATACACATGAATATCACAACTACCACTCTAATTGGAAAGTGTAAGAGTGTTTGTAATGCGCATAGAAAGTAACTTGTGTCAAATTCAACCAAGCAGCTTTTCAGCACTCCACTGCAGAAATCGCAAATGCAGATTAGTGACTCTGGCTTTAACTGGCCAAACTTAAAAGCTTATTCTTAACAAAATTACAACAGTATACTGTTGGACCAGAAATGTCACAATGTAGTTCGTTTTAAAAATGTCCCTTTTAATTCTAAAGAAAATAAAAAGACAAAGGTTGTCCACAATTGTTAAAAAATCCAGCTTTTTAAAAAAAATAGGAAATTGATCATCAACAGGAGTTATTATGAATATGAAATTAGGCCATGACAAACTTAAAAAGGTACATAGACATTTGGGATTTGATTTACTATATCAGTAGAGACTGTTTACTTAGCAAACTGAATGTTTCATCTAATATAGATGCAGACCCAAACTGAATGACAATGAAACACAGGGGGGGGGGGGGGGGGTATTTATTAAAAAAAATAGCAGACAGAATCCGGAGTTGTTGCCTATAGAAACCAATCAGATTATTTCTTTAATTTTTTCTGTTAAGCTTTGGAAATGAAATATAGAAGCTGATTGGTTAACATAGGCAGCTGCTCCAGATTCTGCCTGCTTCAATTTTGATCTGTTTTAATTCTCCTCAATGTATCATAAACAGTTGCTTTTCTTTTTTTAAATAAAATATGTGTTTTTGACATTTCCTTACCCTTTATTGCATCTCATGGCTGCTGATGACCTGCATCCTCCTTGCAATCATTTCCTGTCTGCATGCATTTACTCCAGTGATGTTTGCATAGTATTTCTCAGGGTAGTATTCTAGTGGTGACAACAGTGGGTCATGCCTGCATAATGTGTGTTGAAGCAGCCCCTTGTAGATACTATCAGAAGCCATGTGACAAGGTGACAACCAGGGAGCACAATTGGGAGAGACAGAGCATTGTAACCAGGTATTACTTCATTGAGGTGGTTTCAAAATATTGAAAATTACATGTAATGCTTTCATGAGATTTTATTGATTGGTTTTACATATATTTTAACATAGCTTTATTTACTAAGCTCAGAACACATTCACATTTCAAAGTAAAAAGTCTCAGCATTTCAGTACATCAACTCCACAAAGTAGCGTACAAAGATTACAGAGTATATAGACAATTTATATTATACTCTCTCACAAAATATTGCCCATTGTCCAAGAGCTTCAAGCCACCAGTTCTAGCCACAACACCTCTGTTCCAATAGGGTACATACTACTATATTATTCTAAGGGGTCTATTCACAAAGCTGCTGCAGGGCATGGGGGTCCTGGGGCCGAAGCCAGCCGAAGGATCGGCCGAAGCTACGGCCAGATCCTTCGGCAGCTTTGTGAATAGACCCCTAAGTCTTTGTCCATTAATACAGGTGCAATACAACAATAAAAGACTCCTGGTGTTCTCTAGCAACTTTCAAGTATTAAATAAAGGATAAGTCTGGTTGGCTTGCATAATATGACATTACAACAGGCTGTTTCTTTATTTAATTGTGAGCTGCTGCAATACCTTCATGTTAAATACTGCCTCTCTTCACAGCAGATAAAATTAAACAAATGTGTCGCACGGCGCCCTTGTTGCCATGGCGCCCTGTGCGGCCGCACGGCTCGCACACCCCTAAGGCCGGCCCTGGTGGGAGGACTCATTGAAGAGTTAAAATTAAATTGGTGACTAATGTCGACTATGGTGTCTAGAAGCCACATAAGCAGGACTCTCTTGTAGGTTTCATTCCCCTTTAAAGTCCAAAATACTCACTCAACATTTTTTCCTTGCAAGCTTTTTGTTTGATATATTTCTAATGGAATTCTCTAGTAAGGAAGTGTTAAATTCAATTATCCAGTTATGTAGAAAGGAATCATAGGGGTCTATACACTAAGCTGCCATAGGCAGCCGAGTGACTAACCGACCCCAAGCGAAGTGAGCCGAACGCTGTTCGGCTATTCACTTCAGGCTGTACTGCTGATTCCAGCCGTATATTGGCTGAAATCAGCCGTACATTGGGTGGCTTCGTGTGGCTTCGGGTCGGCAGAACATGCTCAGCATGTTCGGCCGACCCAAAGTGCAGAAGGAGTTCGACTCAGCCGATCCAACATCTGGATCGGCTAAGCCGAACCTCAGGCAGGCTACTCGTTGCTGTTCGGTCTATTCTCATAGATGCCGAAGAGCAGTGAGTAAATAGCCAAATGCCGCCGCTGTTTTCTATTGGCCGGGCGATTCTGCTACCGCCAAAAAAAAAGAACACAGCATAGGAATGCATAGCTAGATTCCTATTGGCTATTTCACTTTGCAATAGCCAATAGCTAACTAGCTATTGCACTCGCCCTCTGCTGCTGTCAATCACCAGAGGGGGACCTGATGAAGAACTGGTGATTGACAGCAGCAGTGGGCGGGTGCAATAGCTAGTTTCCTATTGGCTATTGTAAATTGAAATAGCCAATAGGAATCTAGCTATGCATTCCTATGGTGATTTCTTTTTTTTTCTTCTGACAGCAGCCAACGGCTCCGATGGCAGAAGAAAAAAAAAACGAGCAGGGAAAGGTTTACTTTGCTCGATCGAGCAGAGTGAACCTTTCTGGGAAAAAGTGTTTCTCTCACGGGCGGCCTGGTAACCAGGGACGCTGATCTCCCTGCAAGTGGCCGAAGCTGCTGCTAGATCCTTCGGCAGCTTAGTGAATAGACCCCCAGATGTATTTACTCGCATGCATCAAAAGGAAACTTGTTTGCATTCCATACTTTATTTCAATGCAATGTTAAGAATGAATGTATCAATTGAAGACACATCCCTTAGTCTGTTGAACTATTCCAGTGAGTTCAACAGATTTAGATATTTGACTGTTGTATAGTTGTGAATAACTGCAACAAATAACTGGCAATAAAGGACAATTAGTTGATTGCAAAATTTTTAAGAATTTCTTGTTGGTGTACAACTGCAACAACAGAGATGAAGGACAATTGCATGGTGTGCTGTAGTTACAGAATACCAATATATGTGTATCTATGTATGTATGTTAGATGAAGCGCTTTGATGGTTGGTTCCTTAAACATCTATTGGGGAGAGCTTTATATGACAACTACAATTCTTTATATGTTCTTGTAAAAACCAACATAAAAGTTTCTTTCATTGCACAGATTTTTTTTATGAAAGAACAAAATTGTCACCTTTTTCATCATTAGATCTGCCCATGGGGAAAACCATAACTCTAAAAAAGCAAAAAGGTTATTGATTTTCTATAATATTCTGTCCTCAAAGTCCAACTGCTTCAGACAAATGCTTGAGCCTCATGAAAGATCACAAGCTAGTTTTGCTAAAGAAATATTGACCTAGTCTTTCGATGTTATTGAAAAATGTTTAGTAACCTTCAGTATCCATTAAAAGTTCAGTTTACTGGTGCCAGATCAGCAAAATATACATTTTTATTAGCTGCTATGGAGTTTCTGAACTCTGCATATACTTTTGTATTGTTGATTATGTATTACAATTTAGCTTTACAATTTTCAGTGTGTTGTGCTCAGAGTAATCAACCGTACATTCTGAGGTTGTTATAAATATCCAAAGATAACGCTAACATTTTATATCAGTGCAGCCCTAAAATCTGTTTGTAGGAAAACTCTGCTTGAAACGTTATGGATTCTGCTTTTGGTATGAGTTACATTTTCAAAGCAGTTCAGGTAGAAGAGTCAACTTTTCTTTGGGTCCAGGTATATCTATATGTAGCCCTAAAGCTCACTATAGCCTAACAAATAAAATGTGATGCACATTTTCTTTGACATGGTTTCATACAAAAAGTAAACTTCGAAAATATTTCTATTTTTTTTCAATCAGGGGCAATTAATATATTAAAGTATTGCTTTTTCACCCAGCTTCCCTAAACTGACCTCAAGCTTCACCTCATATTAACCTCTTGCCGTCCGCCCGTAGTAAAAAAACGGACGGACGGCACTGCAGCATCTGCGGGTTGCCGTCTCCAGACGGCAATTTTTTTCTGCTCGCGCGCGCCCCCTAGCGGGCACACACGGGCAGAAAAGACCCGTCCAATGCGAACACCCGGTACCGGGTGTTTCACATATAGGCGATCAGTGGGTCCATAGCCCGCCGATCGCCTATATGTGCTCGTTCGCGGTCCTAGAAACCCCTAATATCTCCATAAAGAGGACCTGTCAGTGTGCCTTTGCTATTATATAGGGGGTTGTTATCCCCCTATATAATAGCAATAACAATAAGTGCAAAAAAAAAATATAAATAAAAAAAAAGAAAAGTAACACATAAAAAAATAAAATAAAATAAAAGCCACATATAAAAAAAGGGGAAAAAACCCCCCCAAAATGTTTAACTCCCCCACCCCCACGTTTACGCGCCTATAAACGTAAATACGCGTCCGGTGCCCCAGCGCGCAAAAATTACAATTGCGCTACACATGTTACATATCGCCGCGAACGTCGCAGTGAGAGCAATCATTTTAGGGCCATCAATCACTGATAACACTAAACTGATGAGCGGTAACAGCTTTTAAAGCGTCGCCTAGGGCCAATTTTGGGTATTATCGTTTTTTGAGGTTTCGCGCGCGCACGCAATTTTAAGGCTTGACATGTTTAGTGTCTTTTTACCCGACGTGACCCCATCTTTTATATTTTACCAAAAAATTGGGTAATAATAAATGTTTTATCATTTAATATAGGGGAAACTGTTTTTTTTTTTAAATTTCGGTAATTTTTCCTTAATATAGTAAAAAAATAAAACCCCCAGTGGTGAATAAATACCACCAAAAGAAAGCTCTATCTGTCCCCAAAAAAGGGTATAAAATTCATTTCAGTACAGCGCTGCATGACGGAATAAATGTCAGTTAAAGTACCGCAGCGCTGAATACTGAAAAATGGCCTGGATGGGAAGGGGGTTTAACACCGCGGATGTCAACTGGTTAATGAGGTTCTGGTGTCTGTGTTGAAGTTCAAATTTAACATAGTTCCAAAAGGAAGGCTACATTCAATAGAGGTTTTGTTTTAGCTGATAATTCTTAAAGAGACCCCATCACCAGGACTAATACTGTAATTTCATAGTTTTATGTAATACAGCTTTAATTGTACTTACCATTGCTCTCCTGGGTAATGATTCTAGTTAGGGATACACTGATACCCTTTTTTAAGACCGAGTATGAGTACCGATACTTTTCTTCAAGAACTCGCCAACACCAATTACTGATACCTTTTTTGTGTGTGTCATGTGACAGTTTTTCTAAAACAATACAGAGTAATGATTTTAGGAGAGTGGTGGAGCATCAGGGCCCAGTCGCAGCTACAACCACTGTGATCCTGGTAGTTCTGCCACTGACTCCAAGCTGTAGAGGCACTACAAATCTCAGCACTGCATTATACAGCTCTGCAGAATACTACCAGCTATAGAGGATTACAAATCCCAGCAATCCATTATACAGCAATGCAGAATACCACCAGAGATATAGGACTACAAATCCCAGCAATACATTATGCAGCAATGCAGAATACCATCAGCTATATGAGTTTCTATGTAACCCAGCTACGTTTTAGAGTGACTGGTCTTTCCTGCAAGTGTCAAGCAGCAATCCAAGAAATGCTTGCAACACTGCTACCAACGTCTATATAAGATGTAGAAGATTCAAAGAACGGAATAAATACATAAAATGTGAGCTGGAAGGATTGAGGTGGAAGCATGGAAAGTAGGATTGCTGCATAACAAGGACCACCCTAGGTCTGGTCCTTGTTTGTGACTTCTACAAATCTAATTCCTCTGCCACTGTCCACAACAATTTAAGATGTCATAATTTGTACTGGAGAAAGAAAAAGATCTCTTGTGAAAACTGAAATAAAAAGAATGTATTATTCTAAAACTTTCCACTGTGGTTTTAACATGGAAAATTGTGCTGGCAGTGCTCGCATTTACAGCTAAGCATGGATGGCAAAGAGCGTCTTTGTTTGTCGACAGTTTATCTACCAGTTATGTGAGCTATCTGGTAAATGTTGTAAAAACTAGAGTCCTGTTACAGAACAGAGCTTATTAATCGACTCTCAAAATCAGCCTTCAGTTTGAAACTCGTTGAGTGTTTTGAGGTGAGCAACCGAGTCAAACAATAGCAATTGTCTTGTATGCACTGTTAAAGCAATAAAATGTGGATTCCTTATGTAGGTCCAAATGTAACAGCTGGATTTAGCTTTATGAAGCATGGAAAATAGTTCCCATCTGGAAGTTGATGTTGAATAAAGTTGCAACAGTAAGACAGCAACTTATATGAAGCATTTATTCATTTCCAGCACAATCCCAGACTGTGACTTGTATTTTACTGGTGTTTCCTTAGGGAATTGCAGTGAAATTTGAAGCATATCCCATCTCTCTGTAGTGCCCGAGCCTTGTGTGAAAAATATTCATGAAGATCGCAAATTAAATAAACCATTTTTGTTTTCTTATTGTACATAACTTTCAATATTTTAAGTATGCTTTTCTTGTGAACATATGATGGAATATAAAATCTGGAGATGTTATAGTTTTTACAATATAGATACACATTTAGTGAAACCAATGGCAAGCTTTACCCTGCTGCATTGATTTTATCTTTTGAAAATGAGACTGGAACTTTTCATTGCTGAAACTGTTTGCAGGAATTGTCTAGTTTTTCCTCTTGCAAAAACAACTGCATAGGCCAAGCGGCAAGTATGTTACCATAATCAACAAAAAGTTTAAATTTAGTAGTAAAGTATATTGTGATAAATAAATATACAACAAAAAAGCAGACAAGAAAAGAGTGCACAGTGTAGAAAATACCAAAAATATTGGGGCTGAGCTACTAAGGGAGTAAAAAATGTTTACTTAGCATAGGTTAAACTGTGTTAATTTCAATTATCCTCATATGTGGAAGCAAAATTTTGTATTTTAAAGCTTTCCATTGTACATCATTGCATATTCACGTTGCACAGTTAAGATTGTTTGCAACGTCACACAAAAACAATAAACTTTTAAGATCTTTTATGAAAACAAGTGTGAATGCACCAATCTGTACCTCTCACTAGCAATAGGATGTCCATGTGTGCTTAAAACCCTTTCCCTTCTCTCCTTTTTAAAAAGAGTGTACATTGCCTGTGGCACATGTGTGATACAGTGTACCCCCTACCCATTTCAACATCTGTAGGATGCTGGGAAAACAGCCATGTGCCAGGAATGCTGGCTGCCCAGAAGTGGTGGCCCAATGGGGAGAAATGAGTGACATGGGATCCAGAAGACTGTTGGAGTAGATGGAAGGTAGATGGAGAGGCAAAGTATAGCTGTAACCCCTTCATGACTGAGGCCTTTTTTTCATTTTCTGCACCCATGTTATATTCCAAATTTTAGGCCTGAAAATTACTTAAAACCCCCACACATTATATATTTTCTGAATGCCAAGACCCTGTAGAATAAAATGGTGGTAGTTGCAAATTTTTATGTTGCGCAATATTAGCGCAACTCCTTATTAAACCCCAAAATTTAGTGATAAATTTAATTAAATGCCCCAAAACACAATAAAATACCAATTTATTAAATGCAATCTAAAAGATGAGGTTAAACAGCCCCGAAGGGGTTAAACGTTTATTACTCACAGAACAGGTGAGTATAGTTCTGCTTTAAATATATAAAAACAAATGAACACACTTTTATACTTATATTTATTGAGGAAGCATGGAGCTGACTTTCTGGCCAATCACAAAGCTGGGGGGAGGGTAATGACTCGCCACCCGGCTTCCTGATTGGCCAGCTTCCTGACCAATCAGGAAACCAGGCAACGAGTCATTACACGCTGGCTAATCAGGAAGCTGGCTCCATGCTCCCTCATCATCAGCTGACAAGGAAGCATGGAGTCGGCTTTCTGGCCAATCAGGTGGGTGGGGGAGGCGGGTAGTGACTCACCGCCTGGCTTCCTGATTGGCCAGCTTCCCAACCAAACAGGAAGCTGGCTCCATCCTCCTTCAACACCTAGGAAGCCAGCTCCATGATCCCTGGTGATGAGGGAGCATGGAGTCGGCTTCTTGGCCAATCAGAAAGCCGGGTGGTGGTAGTATCGGTGCATCTCTGTTATTTAGTGTTACATTTATGCAGACGTCAATTTGGCGACCTATGTTCATATTTTTTAGAAGGAAGCACAGTGTTTTTTCTGTATACATATATGTGAAAAGATATGTTAAACATTGTTATAGTAACTGAGAATAAGAATGAGTGCAGAGGCATGCATACGCTGTGGCAGTGGACAAGGGCATAACCAAGACAGATGAGGATACAAGGTGTGTACTAAATGAAAAATGTTTAAGGGAGTTACAGGGATACATTTAGAAAGGTATATATTACCTCACATGACCTTCACATGCAATCAAAAGTTCAAATTAATGGTAAGATACTTCAGATTGTAGTCACATGTGTTCTTTAGAAGTGTGCAACCTACTGTTTTTTTTATTGTCAACCATTTCAGGCTGGGTAAAGGCTCTGCAGAGACTGGCTGTTTTATCTTACTCGAAATGAGACCAGCAGTGGTTGCTCCCATACGATCATACGTCCATTTGAACCATCCTCTTTGGCACCCTTCTTTTGGAAAAAAGCTTGTAATCAATGTTTACAGGTAGAGATGTGTTTAAAAGTACCATGTTATTTTATATTAACTGATATTACTGTGGGTTATAATATTGATCTGATCAGTTTTTGACACTGTCACAGCAAAGCACTTCATAAACAGAAATGTTTGGCTTGGTTCAATGTTCATGTTTAATCCAATGGGTGTCTGAGCAGGACAAGTTTGCTAACATGCCGATAAACTGTTATCTCAGTGAATGGAATGAAAGCACATTGAGCATACCAACTGCAGAAATAGTAGCTGGTGGTCACCTTATTAAAAGAGGGCACAATCAATCAATCAACAGCTAATCATTAAGTATTTATTTAAAGCATAAAAATTAGTTGTTTACCCAACTTTAGTATTAGGGTTTACATACACGTTAATGCATGACAAAATAGGTTGGCTAATAAAGGTGGGGTAGGAAAATATAAGAGGTTTGGAAGAGAAGTTTAACTCTGCTGTCTAACCTGAAATGTACATGTAGGTATATATTTATATTCCTAAATTTTGTGTATGTAGTGTCAATAACTGCCACACCAGAGCTATTGTTTGAAAAGTATTCCAGAGTAACTAATTATTTTAATTGTATGTTAAACATGTTTTAAACCATTACAGATTCTTTTAGTATAATCCGCAATCAGTGTCATTTAGAACCTATTCACACTTTTCCATTTTCACGAAGCAAAACTTGTGCATTTTGCTGCATGAAGATGCATTGTAAGTAGAAATCTAAGTTTAGGGTGAAAAGTAAACTCTATGGGCCAATTCACACCTACACATGTGCATTACCACATATGCTGCATCCCCACCGAACAATATCAATCCAACCTTAAGGTTTTTATCCTTTTACAAAAAGGTAAAAAATAAAAAAAGGGAAATAAAATAAAAATTTCCACTTACACCTCAAACTGATTATTAATTGATAGTTAACACAAATGCTAGATAATGTTGAAAATGGTAATAAAACAAAGCTAATGAGAAATCCCAAAAATAAACTAACCTAAAGTAAGTAAAATACCTCTCAGAATTAAAGCAAACCTTTCCTTCTGATATCCTCACTAAACAGACACCCCAAATGCAAATTTTCTCTCTTCCTTTGGGTTCTTCAAAGTGATGAACCAATCATGGTCTCTAACAGGATGTTGTAGGAGGTGGGAAAAGCTAACCCATAAGTTCTATCCACAAAGTGGAAGTTTATGCCTCAAAGCGCCCCAGCTTTTGGGGTCCAGGGTACACCTAAAAACCAAAACAGTAACCCAAGGCAGACTACTTTGCATTGTATAACATTCACTGAGTTAAAGGAAGGAAAGGGTTGTTTTAAATTAAAATCAGTAAGCATTAGCGAAGGAAGCTTAGCAAAGGGTTGCAAAACAGGCTTTCTGGAAGATTCAGCATTGCTTTCAAGTATTATAATATTAACATAAGGGTATGACTTATTGAAAAAAAAGTGTTAGGGAACTAATTTCAAATTAATATACAGTGCATAATCAGACTGTATTATATCTTATACAGTCCTAGAAAAATGAATGAAAATACAACACCATAGGTGGTCTCCATGTCTCTTTCCCTCAGGCTATTTCTCACATCCATGCTTGCCATGAAGCTTTACGTCATGGCAGATAACTGCCAGTACTAGCCTTGTTTCAATTTAAACCTTAGGGAATGGAAGTCCACAATCCAAACACAGGTCACTCGTTCCCCATCACTCACTTGCTTATACACAGAACCAGATTAATAAAATAGATAGGCCTGTTCAGTGAGGAAGTCTTTTCTGAGTTACTGAAACATAGACTGCCCCTAAACCAAACCAGCCTGAAGAGAGTTAATTTGTTGGGAGACTATTACTTACTCAGGGTGCTTTAGAAAACTGGAGTAAGTTGCTGCTAGTTATAAACAAATATATCCAGTAAATTCAATGGTTCATTCACTCATTGAGAACTTTTCTCAACATTACTGTAATAATTAAACATTTCCTCTCCTAGTCCTTCACTTTGCACAAGGTTTCTGTATAGAATACACTTTCTATGGATTGAAATATGACTTTTTGACTTCCTCAACCATCATCTATGGCTTTACCATAATTTGCTTAGTTTTATGCTAAGCAGCGTGGCCAGCTGTTTCCTGCTGGACTGGCCATATCCTGATGGGCTTTATTGTGAATAGAGAGGCAGATTGTATAACTGAGAACCAGTTCACATGTACTGAGTGCTAAGCTGTCATCAGTGATACCTCAATTATTTCACTATCAGTAGTACCTTCCAATTTTGTTTCTATCTTTCCCTTTTATTCCATTCTATTATTTCTATATTTTATTTAGGTTTTGTGATCTCCAACTTCTTTATGTTCAGGTCTGGTTTCCTAATATGTTTCTTTCTTTTTCATCTTGGTGTCATGTTTTAACTACTTTGTTCTGCAGTTGATATCCCTTCATAATCTCCCAGCAATCTCTTCATCCCTGTAGCAATTAGAGTTAAGTTAGTGAACAAGGCTCAAGCTCGATCAAATACAACATCTTTTCAGGTGATTTCAGTAAAAAATAGCAGTAAATTGAGATGTGTTTGAAATGTGTTTACTCTGTGTTCACAATAAACTCCCATTGACTTATATACAGGAGAGAAAGCAGTTGGCCTGTATATGAAATGCTGCATGTACAAAAACATTGCTGTTCGGGATCTTTCAGAATAGCCCGAACAGCAGTGTGAAGCCTGCCGGAGGTTCGGCTCAGCCGATCCAGATGTTGGATCGGCTGAGTCGAACTCCTTCTGCACTTCGGGTCAGCCGAACATGCTGAGCATGTTCGGCTGATCCGAAGCCACACTTAGCAAGCCGATGTACGGCTGATTTCAGCCGATATACGGCTGAAATCAGCCGTACCAGCCTGAAGTGAATAGCCGAACGGTGTTCGGCTCACTTCACTTCTGATCGGTCATTCACTCGGCTGCCCTCGGCAGCTTTGTGAATAGACCCCAAAGTGATGCTTGACAGAATCAGCAAAATAATGCAAATGTACTATGAATTGTAAACTTTTTTCATGAAATATTTTTTCCACCTTTATCTTTTTTGCATCTTAGTGCTGCTGATCTCCTCTTACCTCTCTGGAGCACTGCCATTTTTGCTGTAAACAGGCTTCCCAATAGTGGCAAAAAAGACCATGCTGGTGCAATGTGTGTGTGTCTTCTAGAGATGGCTCTTGAGTTTGTCTTCATGGGTTTGTGGCACATCTCTGGGATTCATGAAGTTTGCAAATTATGAACTTTTAGTTGACAGTTGTAGATGCATCCCAAGAAATAAATAAGGAGCAAACTATTTTGCAGTGCAGAGCCTTTTTCCTGTGGAGTCACAAGAGGCCATCGTATGAAGGAATTGATAACCCAGCCCCCTTTCTATAAAAGGCTGGGCACACAGAAGTTATATTGTCAGTGAGTGTTGGAACTGTCAGGGAGAGCTGACAGTTCTGTGCAGAAAGAAGTATTTTTTTACTTTTTTGCTTTCAATTTTGGTACATTGGTACATTTTCCTCATGACAGTGCCTGGCTTATCGTGCCTTTTTGTTTGAAAAAAAACCGTGCTTATTAGCCCTTAAAACAACAATAGCTGAATAACAAGATTTGCTCCTTATAGACCTCTTTGAGGTTTGCTACAAAGGACACTTACTTCAAATCTTGAATAAGATTTCCAAACCCAGGCAGATGTTCTGATCACTAGTATCTACAAGACCATCTGTAGTCTTCACCAGGGGTGCATGTGACAGGGTGACAACATAGGAGCACAAATGGGAGACTGTTGTGAACCCACAAATAGAAGTGCTTGAACAAGAACCACCATGGAAGGATCACTAAGTATTCTTCCAATGAAAAATGCAGGTTTAAAAATATTGAAAGGATTTTTGAAATCACACTAACATGTTATGCTTATATGTGACTTGTGTTTATTTCTGTATAATGGACCTACATTCAGAGTACATTTAGAAATGATACCTGTACCTAAGTAGTATCCAGAAAAATGTACCCTTAGTCTGAAATTCCTTTTGAAAAATAGAAGGGCACTTCTTGTGCTTAGGCACTAGTGATGGGCTCGATGTTCGAGCCCAACGTGTTGTTCGACTCGAGCATGGGCAGTGAACTGTCGACGAACACATGAACTGTCAGGGCGTTCGGCGGGCTATTCACCCATCGAGCGCCCCGCCCCTGATTGGCTAAAGCCTTGCACAAGACCAAGACTTTGCCCAATCTGGGCCCAGTACTCTGTAAGAGCCATGATTGGGTAAAGTCATGATGACTCTGCCCAGATGCTCTGCAACTGTTAACAGTTGGGTGGAGCTAGCTGTCACTGCTAGGTCCATCCAGTTGTTTATATATTGCTGGCATCTGTCAAAGTGCCATTCTGCTGCGGGTGTTCGCTGCAAACGGAAGGGACGGTGGTCGTCTTTTTTTCAATTACTTTTTATTGTTTTATTTTTTATTTCATCGAGTCGTTGTCATCGTGGACAATGCTGGACGTCGTGATTGACGCTGGATTACTTCAGTGGACCCATTTTTTTTTTTAAATAAAAGACTTTTGTTTTTTCTTCAAATAACTGATTTTTTCAAAAGTCTGGTGTTTTTATTTGCAAGTTGATTTAACCATTTAGTGAGTGGGTAGGGGTACAAGTACCCCTTACTCATTCACAAGGGGGGGGCGCATCTGGGTGCCCCTTAAAGGGCCCCTTAAAGGGCCCCTTAAAGGGAAGAGGCCCTTGTCCCCATCGGCACAGGGACAAGTTGCTTTTCCAGAGGCGACCCTCCCAGTGCCGAGGGCATGTGGCCTGGTATCCTGCCCTGCCAGGCCTGTGTTTGGATCAAGGATCTGATATGGAATTTTAGGGGGACCCCATGGTTTTTTCTCACATTTTTGGGGGTGGGGTTCCTCCTTACAATTTCTACCAGACCTTAAGGGCCTGGTATGACTTTGAGGGGGAACCCCATACACTTTTTTTTTTACATGGGGTCCCTCCTAAAATTCCTCCAGACCTTAAGGGTCTGGTATGACTTTTGGGGAAAATCTCACCCTTTTTTTTTCTTTTTTTTAAATGTCATTTTTTTTCTTTACAAATGTCCGTTTTGCTGCACCAGGTTCTATGCATTGTACAGATTTACCACCTTACAGGCAGTTTAAAAGGACCCCTCAGGCACGATATTTAAAGTTATTTTTCATTTTTATTGTTACCCTTTAAGTGATGTTAAAATCACTGCTCCTTTAAAAATGCATTTTTTTTTTAAAAGTCAGGGCAGTACCTGAATCCCCATACCTTTTTATGGCGATTAACTTGCATATAAGCGTTCAAAATGGGGTCAATTGATTTTCAAAGTTCTACCCCATAGACTTGCATTGAGTTCGAGTTTGAATTCAAAAGTTTCCCATGTTCGAAAGTTCGAATATGAACCAAACACGGGGGGTGTTCAGTTCATCACTATTAGGCATGCTTGTCCCAACAACCCCATAGCCGTATATCTGTTTTGTGAGATCTAAGGCACTGTGCCTCTGATTTGGAGTGAGATTTGTTGATGTTACTACTGTACTTCTTACTATTCTCCTTGCTGGAGGCTCTGCCATACATCTTTCTGCCATAGATTTCTTAATACTGTATGTACTTCTCCCCATTGGAGCTTGTGGTCTTCCTTGGGGGTTTCCACTTTTCTTGCTGAATTCCATAATGTACTTCCAACTTAAATGATTAGAATACCATTATTCACTAAATAATTCAGGAATTAAGTCACAAAAAACCAAAGTGAAATCTATATCCTTAATTCTGATGCAGCCACACCTATTCTGAAGACATTTTTTTTCACCTTCAGGTGTGCTTTTGCCCAAGAGTGGTTGAAACTTTCTAAAATAAATGCCTTTTTTTTCATTGCTGACAGAACTTAATGCCACCCAGTCCAATTCATTAAGTTTCATCTGTCCATTGCCACATTGCCCATATCATCAGGTATTTATCTGCGTATGTCAGTCTGTGTGTGTGATTTTATGTAAGTCCATATGTTAGCCTGTGTCTGTAACTATGTTAAAACAAACACAGTTACAAGCACAGGCTAATAAAAGTGTTACTTTACCACTTGCAAAAAAACCTAAAGGTATTATGATTCATTTGATATTCAATGGCCTTAATAAATGGATGCAGCTGAGGTATGTTGTGCTAAATATAATTCTTTTAAACAATATAAATTAAGTAATGTCATATAATAATTACAGACTGTGCATATAATTCTTAACATTCATTCTGTTATGTAAATATGGCCAATTAATTTATCTTATATTAATTAAAAAGTAGAAGAAAACAGAGCCCTTTTCTTCATAAATCCTCCAAGTTTGTATTCCCTGGTAAAGTGGGAGAAAATGTCAGCAGCAAAACAAATCTATTATACAAACGCTCAAACTAGAACCTAGCTGAATTGTTCTGCCTTGTGCATTATTATTTCATAGATCAGCACTTTATCAGTTGATAGACAAGTTCAAGCAGATGCTGCTGTTAATGAATATGATCATCTGGGGAATTGAAAAGTGATATGTAGACAAAGAAGACTGTAGGGATTAATGATCCATTCTGTCCCCGAATCCCTGAGAGATTATCACTGAAAGAAGATGGCTCAGTACAACATTTCAGCAATAGAAAAAAATAAAACCAATAAAATTATTTAGGACAGTTCTACACTTCTCAGAATTTGACATGAAGCTGAAAAATTGTTTAAAAACTTTTAAAAACACTTTTCTTGGCATTTGATGTGCTGCATTTTCATCTGCCAGGTCCTTCCTCTGCCAAATCCATGATCCACACAGCAATAGAAATAAATTTGATTCTCATTTTTCATTCTAGAGTTGGAAGGATGTGGCAAAAAACAAATGATTTATGAATTTTAATTACTATTGGCCAGAAAATCCTTAATAAATAATACATAAATTATAACATGGTGCAGAAACGCTGCTTGTGGATCTGCCATTACAACATCTTAAAACTAGTGTTATATGTTTATAATAAAAAGACAACATAAGATTTTTGGAATGTTGATATTTTGTGTGTGTAAAATATCTAATGCCAGGATTTTACAAACTTTACTAACCATAAAATATGTTGAATAGCTTATTGTAGTGCTGATCTGTCTGTTCTGCAAGTGCCTACTAAGGCCTGGATTTGGCACCTCTAGTTGTAGTGATTGAACATGCTACCCACTTAAAGCATACAACACACAGTTCCTCCAAGCATAGACTGGTGGCATAGGATTGAGCTGGGAGACAGCAGGACACTTGTACCCCTATGCTGGTATAGCCTGCATGCAAATTGAAATTCTTTAGCCCACAGAAATCTGTCCCTACCATAAAAACTGAGTTGTTTGTATTTACCCCCACACCTTTAGGTTCTTAGTCTTCCCCTGAGTGGCAGTATTCCAATGTTGGGGAATAAAGACTAGAATAATTTTTTTTAAATTCTATAAGCTATAGAAAAATCTAATAAGTGACTCAATTCCCCCAAACTCTTGTATGGCGTATGCTGTACCTTATGGGTAGAATTCATCTTTAAAATATAAATATATCTTTTCTAGTTTGTACACTCCCAATATTGTACAATTATATTTGTTGTACCAGAATATACAGTAAGTTTCATAACTCTGCTGGGAGTAAAAGGTATTGTTTTTTTTGCTATTGTGTACATACTGTACATTGAATTTCACATGATCACAGCATATTGTTGAGGTAGAGTGATACAGGCATCTTTTTTGTACCTGTCAGGTCAAAAATCATATCTATGTCATTCTTGTGAATATTTACAACTAGATTAGTATGATCTGTAGAGAATTAAGCAATTTAGGAATCCAGTTATTTATGATTGATGATGAATTTTTTGCAGATTGGTATATCTCCATTCATATATTTATGATAAAAAGTAAACCAAAAGATGTACTTGTTTCCCAACAAATTAAAGCGGAACTTTATCCTCATCTTTAGAATAACAGCAAACACACCTCTAGAAATGGTTAGTAATGGCAATCTACAAACACATACTTCTAGATAATTTCAATATTTGTATTCTTTGCATAACTTATTTCTCTTTTCTTTCCCATCTTCTCAGAGTGGACATCATAACTAAGGGCAGATTAGTAGATCTCCTAACACGTGACTATGCTCAGTGGAATGAAATGCCTTTCCCTGAGAATACAGATGAGATTTCCAATCAATGCTCTGCTGATGTAACCTTCCCAGGATGCAATGCTTGGGCACATCACATAATTTAGCCAAAGTGGACCAGGAATTGGATGAAATTTATTTGTAAGTTAATGAAAAACATGTTTGTTTAACTACTGAATGTAAGATTATTTTAAATCAGCATGCAGAGCTGCGCTGATGGGATTTTTAGTGAAAGTGGGTACAGGTGGGTAATGAATAGTGTTTTACAACTGGCAAAATGTATTCTTACAACATCCTCAATAATACAAGTGAAGCTTTCTGGCTGCCCTTTGAGAAAAGTCCATTTATAGGCAAAAGCTTATCATGCATAATTATTGCATCTTAGGCAGCCCAATTTTTGCTTCCTCGCATTTAATGCAGTATAAATGTACAATTATAAGTGAATCTGTCCATCATGTGCTTCCCATTACATTTGTGCCATATATGCTGCTTTGATATCATGTAAACAGCAAACTATACATTACAAATCTGCATTTTCATTGAATCAGAGTTCATACTGTACATGTCCTGTCTGGTTTCTGTAAAGCTGGCCATACTCTGATCTATTTTTCTCATTCAACCCTCGGGCTGAACGAGAAAAATAGAGCAGATTCCTCCATCAACACTTAGGAGTGTGTCGATCGAGGGATCCTGCTGTATGCATTGTAAAATATCCGATGAGAGCAGGCACCTCATTGGCTGCCGGCTCCTATAATATGAAAATTTTCCGGCCAGCTCATTCAATCAGCTGATCAAGGGATGCTGACAAAGGGTGAAAGCAGTACACACTGGGCAAATTTCAACCGGTTCCTCAAATGGGTAGGTTAAGAAAAAAAGCAGTGATTGCCAAATAAATATATACCCTCAGATCTATTCAAAACAGCCTTGGATCAAAGAGCTTAAGGGAATCAGCCCCAAACAAAGCATGCCAATTTATGGATAGTCATATCACTTAAGATGAATTCTGGTTGGGTTATTACACACTTGTCTTTATTTATTAAGCTTATTAGTATAAAAAATGTATTGAAGCAATTGATAATGTCTTCCCTTGGTGTTACTGGATTGTAGGTATGTGATGTATGCATATTGTTTTATGTTGCAGCTGGTGGACTTGTACAGTTGGAATTGATAAACGATAATGTTGCAATCTTAAAACTTTTTCCTTACAATAACTAATCAAGATAATAAGTGAATGGTCCCAACAAAAATGCATTCACACATGAAAAAGTAAATGTAACTAAAAAAGCTTATATGATGGTTAAGTAACACAAGCTTATCCTGCAGCCCCTGCTAGTGTTGTTATCACTTCCATCCAGGTTGTTCTGATGTCTTGTCAACTAGCCTAGCCATCATTTGCAGTTGTGATCTTTTTTCTGATTACTCTGTAATTTTAATGCCCTTCCCAATCTCCCATCTTATCATTGCACCTTGCATCCTGACATCATCAACCAGTTCTGCACATTATCTTCCCTCCATGTAATTATGTCATCATAATCCTTCTACGGATCTCACTTTTAGTTTCTCTCTCCCTTCCTCCCTTCCCCCACCAGTTCATCCACTGTGCCTCCTCTTCTAATGGAGGAAGAGACATCAGGCAGCATGCAGGGAGACACATCAGATGCTTCAGGCTTCAATTGTTTCCCTTTGTGCTTCCCCAGCTGCTTTCAGGCTCATTCACTACTATACTACTCTCCAGCAGCACAAGTATGGCTGGGTAAATACATGGTCAAATATGACATGAACAGGCAGAAAATGAATAGTTATTTCTTCTCTTCCAGTTACTCTACGGCATCTCCCTTCACGCTAAAATATTCATCAATGCACCCAGTAGCAGCAGCCCAACCATGCTTTCTTCATTTAATGAAGATAAGATGGAACTGCTATGAACTGCATATACTTGACAAATCTGTTCTATGTAGTCAAAACTTTCAATTGAAAATATCTGTAATATGTAGTTATGGTTATTCTGTCTGATGCAAGTTTTATGAAGTATAAATACGTTTAAGATTATTAAAGCCTATCTACTAGGAAAACAGGAACATTTTTGTTTTTCTTGCCTTGTAAAGCAAGATATACTTAACTGTGTCCACCACCTAGTTCCCTTGAACTAGTCCAGCCTGTCCAGTGGTGGGGTTCTCTCAGGATCCAGAAGATAACTCTCAGTGGGGATGTCAGCGAAAGGAGATGAAATGGTCACCTGCTGGTCCTCCCTCTCACTGATGTCCCTACATGGAGCCTTCCTCTGGATCCTGAGAGAACCCCATGACTAGACAGCCAATAGTAATTGTGCACATCATGCAGGCAGGGATGTGAACACCAACAGAAAGACCATATCTCCTGTAAATAGAAGAAGAGAGAAGACTCAGGACTTGAGTGTCAAGTGACCATGAATTAAAGTGAATAATAGGGCATTTAGGTAGGTATTGTTTTGTAATGCCAGTGATTAGTTAAAGTGAGTGGAGAGGATAGGGTTAGCCCAGAGATCAGCTTTAAGCAAGGCAACTCAAGTTGATTGCTAATTATTACTGTACTTTAGAATTAGCACTTAAGAAAAATATCTTTAAAGAATAACTCTGAGCAAATAAAATCTTAACCCTTGCAGTGGGGCTACCCCATGAACTGCAAGGGTTAAGTGCTCAGTTTGTTTAGGGAGCTAAAATAACAGAGTTATACTCACCCAAACCATGATCCCAGCTGGCTGCTAGACCGGTCCCTTAACCCTTGCTCCCCCTCTGTTCCAGAGGTTCAAGGTCCAGTGAGTCATCATGTCCTATACAGTGTATAGGACACATGGACCCTGAGGGATATTACATTGCTGGAGAGGAGGGGGAGCAAGGCTGAAGGGACCAGTCTAGCAGCCAGCTAGAAATATATTTACAAGTAAATTAACTGATATTTGTCTTGATTTGGTCATTGGTAAACCTGTAAAGATTATGCTAATCCATTATAGATAGGTAACTAATAGGAAGATGCTACCTAATGGAGAGGGTTTCTCATTTCTCCAAATGTAATGTATTCTAATTATCAGATGTAAAATGATAACATTTTCCTGGCAGATTTATATTTGGTTAAAAGATACACATAGGGTATTGATACTTCGCTCCTCAAAAAATACTTGGGGCTACTATGGACCATAGGATTTTAGAAAATTGGAAGCCTAGCCAGCTTTCTATAATGATCATGTTGGTCTATATGTAAAAAAAAATTAACCAACTGTATTTTGCTTTCATGTTATTCTTTAGCGCCTTTAATATTATAGTATTTTATACCAGTGGGTATAATAACCCTTCAACTACCACCAAAAGATGAAGTAAGTATGGTCAATGCAGTTAAAATATATGACCTGTCCAACTGTTCATTATAAAAAAAAATGCAACAAATTCCGGAACCTGCACTGAACAGTTTAAGCTGTATATTCAACATGGATCAACACTACATTTCATTATACCACAATGAAAGAATTGGCTTATTGTGCATTTGACAGCAAGTATCCATGTAACCCATGAATGCTCTGTGGCACACTCTACTCAAGCATGTCATTACCAGATTGCGCAGTGCAGAAAGGAGTATAGGTCTAGTCCTCTAAAGATAAAGAACACAGTCTTCTAAACCATCTATTTTATGAAATGTGGTAATGTTCCAGGGACATAGCCAAATGGTAAGAGCAAATTTAAAGAGAGCAGCTGGATCTTCTCTCAGTGAGATATAGAGAATAGAAAAGGCTGCAACACAACCAGGTTACTCTGCTTAATGAGTATTGTGCTTATTTTTTTCTGCTCTTTCATTGTGTCTGTTTGAGTGATCATTCTCAATGATATTAGCACCTGAGAGACAAAACGTGGCCAACAGTATAGCAGTGATTTGCCAAAGAAGTTGAGACTGTACAAAGAGCAAATTTAATATTATCTTTTCAAAGTGAAGATTCACTGAGTTTGTAAATATGGCAAAGCTGTATTTACATTGAATACCTTAATATGGCCAAGAGAAATAAAAAAAAAACAGGATTTTTGCTTGCTCGTGAATTTATGATTGAAATGAATGCAGTTTTACCATAATTATTGAGCTCAGTGAACAATCACTTTGCAAAATGAATATTTGCTCTTCTTAGTGAACAGTTTCTACTCCTTTAGTAAACCAACCCCTATGTATTCTAAAGAACATAACTTACAACAGTAGAATCATACATCTTAACAGAAACCTGTAATGAAGGAGCATGTAGGCTGCCATTGTTGACCTCTGCTGTTAAAATGCTAGTTGCCTGGCTTCCATTCTGATCTAGAGGTTTAAATACCTTTTAAGCTACTGACCCAGAACAAGTGTGCAAATCAGGATTTCTGGCTTTGCTCTGACTTTACCTGCTGTATGCTTGTTCCAGCTCAGTGATTCAAAGTATTAAAGGACAGACAGCTAAAAAACAATTCAAAGGAAGAAAAATTGAAGGAGAAAAAAAAGGGAATTTCAGCGGGAGGTTTAAAGAAGCTCTGGGATCCAAAGCAAGACACTGTTCTGCATCTTTCATTTGGAAACCACCAACTCAATTTCATTTACCTTTTCAACCATGATCCTGCTTCTATATGTGTGTACAATGTAAAACTAATATCACCAAACATGTTATGAAGTGAGCACATATGCTGTACATTTATTAAGGTGCATTGTTCCACACCTTAACACATCCCAGCTATATACCAGTTAAAGATATCAGAGAAGACAATGTTTATTAACAATGGCACTTCTCTTCTCTGATGGAGAATCTTATATGTCATGACCACAGAAGTTAGAAGAATAGAGGGAGAATTGAAAAGAAAGGGAGATTTGTGCCTGTGCCCAGTGTGTAGGTTCTGAAATGCATAATTACCTACTGCTCTGTTTATACCCTAACCCCTAGCTGGACTCAACTCACACTCATTCAAACAAGTCAATCCTGAGCTTTGTGTGAATTATCAAATTATCAGATATATTTTATGCTACTTTTTCTGTGATGGCATTGTAGAAATATTTGTATAGCCAAAACTTTTTTTTTTTTAGCTTTGAATAGTGTAGGAAATGACAGACAGACAAGAAAAAAGCAAACTAAGATGGGTGTTCCATGTTGGTTTGTTTTTCTTGTCTGTGTTGCATTGAGAGATTTCCATTAACTTCCTGGAATTGCAAAAGTAAGTGAGATGAAATATATTTAAAATAAGGTGAATTTCCTTAGACAGTTTTCATTAGAACAGGTGCCTTTATTATAAGATACCCTCATCTCATGTTCTAGGGACAACTGTAAAATTTTGGTTTCTTATGACTTTCTGTGTCTGTGATTACGGACACCTGGACAAATAAAGAGGGTAAATCTCCCCAGAGGAAAACACAAAACAACTGACATTCTATACTGTATCCCCAGTTTGAAACCAAAGTGTTGGCTATACACACACTTAAACCTTCTCAATTTTAAACTAAACAAAGATTCTTGCAACAATTTCACTACTTTAGAAAGATTGTAAAGTGGACCTTAACTAAGACCAGGTTAGTTGCAGAAGGGATAGCAATAGACGAAATCTAGAGAAAAGTCATAAGCCAACAAAAACACTGCAAATTACAAACCCATATATTGCAGAACATCCGTCTGCACCTGTACAACCCCAATTATTTTTATCACTTCTAAACAAATGACACACTCAGTGGCTATAATACCCTCATCATTATTCTGATGCTGAACATAGAGGAAAAAACAAAGACAATCGGTATCTGGGAGCTGTGACATTTCAGAAATGAATGTTAATTGCAAATATTTCCTATTTAACACCTTACTAATTGTGATCAGTTAACTTTGTGACATTCAGTAATACATTGAAAGTAATGGCTTGCTAAAGAGGCTGGACTCTTGGTTTAATTCCCCAGTGACTGATTTGATTAGTCTATTTGAGTGAGAATAGGGCAACACAAGGCTATGCTAATGGAAACTAAACAATAAGCCATCACTAATCAGAGACCTCAAGGTTGAAGTGAGGTTAATTGTCATGCGGGTTGTATTTGGAAAGGAGTGTTGACTGGTATATTGCACTTTTAGGTTTGTTGTATTTGAACATGTAGCCCTAGGGGTTGAGGTTTTGTTGTTTTTTACCTCTGAAATGCAAAGTTTCATTACTTGGAATGCACTGTACTTACATTTAGAATATACTTGAAAACATCAGAGAGTGGAAATGCAAACCACAAATTTCTTTTTTTTTAAAGGCAGAGCAAAGGACAGAGATCATGTGTGAAGTGCAGGAACTGACTGCAATTAATCAGGCATTTCTCTTGTTGTTACTTGCATGCAATCAAAAATATCCATCTTTACAGATGCATCTTCCTGACCACTAACTTTGTGTGTTTCCCTGATCACACAGTGTACTAGGGACTTTGTAAATGGCATAATACAGACATACAGTCCAGAGCAAACAAGCCATTTTATTGAAAGTGTAAGACTTCCCAGCACACTGTATACCAAGGCAAGCATTGTGATCATGTAGCTTCCGTTTATTCACCTGTTATTGCTCCGGTGAGTGAGATGAGTTGAAGTAGAACTCCTGAAAGAATGTTTTTACAATTTAGGATGGACTATGGAAAGGTTAGATCCTTTCCTAAGTTTTTTTTAAATATCTGCAGCTCATATCTGCATGTCACTTCATGTCCACAGTGGAAACAAATTAAAATCTCTAAATCCAGGACAGAGTTACAACCTGACAAAGGTTCCATCCCCACCATAAACTACCAAAAAAGTGCTTTGTTGCTTTTTCTGTCCCACTTGCAAGATTTAGCTGCTTTCCTTTTCTACCGACCTAACAGAAAGAAAGGTTACATTTCACCAGTGTGGACAAGGACAGTAGTAAAAACATGATAGAGGCAGTAACTCGTTCCAACTCTGGCACCGGATCCCCAGTACGCACTTGTGGGCCAGTTGAACATAGGCAGATAAAAAACAATCCTTTTGTACTTGAAATTCTTGTTTTTTTAGGAAAGTAAATATAGAGAAGCTATCTGGACACTGATGCCCAATCACATATAAGCGAAAAAAATAAGTGCACACAATTTCACTTTACTAACTAAGCAAAATTAATATTCTCCAAAACCCTTTTAAATCCCCCCTATAAGTCAGTTGAACATAATTCTGACTTAATCACATACTGTATGTACATATGTGTTCCCTATGTAGTGATGTTACAGACTAGTAGAAAGTATTTGCTCATTGCAAATGTTTGTATCATAATCAGACTCATGAAATGCAGACTGTTTTATTCCTTGATAGTTATGTGAAATTAAAGTTAAGATTAAAAATAGTAAGGCATACAAGCATAGCTAGAAGCTGATACCTGCTGCTGAAACCAATAGCATATTTTGCATATCTTCTGCTTGTAGCTACACACCATTGATTTAAATAGCCAGCACCGGCAAGTGTAGCATTTCGCCACTTCCAACAGTTCACACATTGTGTTAACATATTTAAAATGCTTGCAAAACAGACATTGTGCAGACATTGTCCTAAATATATCTGCATGCAAAGCAAAACAAATTGTGATGTGCTAGCATTGACTGCAAGGAAAACTGCAAAAAAAAACAGTTAAAAGGGGAGCCTACATTTTAGTAATTGTGGGGGTATTAGTTCTTGCCTTAAAACAAACCTTAAGGGCTGGTTAACACCAAAATCGGACTAAAAATGTAAGTCAATGGAGGTCCATTGACTTGCAATATCAACTTCCATTGACTTTTGTTGCGTTCCATTGTGTTGCTTTTTTGCCAATCTTTATATTATTAACAAGTACTGAATGGACAAAATTCGATGTACTTTTTTTTACTTGTGTTTCATTGCATTGACATCAGTTTTGGACTCATTGAGTTACAATGCACTGAAAAAAAGTAGAGCATGCTCTACTTATTTCCAGCGAACTGAAACGCAATGCAGTGGTGGGAACTGGTGCCATTCACACCCATACATTTACCTTCCGTTGGCATCTGCTGAAAATCAGATGCTAACGGATACTAACGGATACTAACGGATTCGGTGTGAATGAGGCGTAAAAGTTCAACCTTGCACAATTCATACAAACAAACTGCTCCTTTTATAAGTGCTAACACATCAACGTAAACAAAAGGGTTTAGGGTGCCCCATACAACAACCTATAATAGAGATGTAACAATATAAGAGGCATAAGGTGCTAGTCTTAGAGATTCCACAGGGGCTATATAGCATATAGATTACAGATGATCTTTTTTCCTGTGCAGGTTATTTGAGAGATGAAAGTGATAGTATAGGAGGTGAGTTGTAAGCAAAAACCTAAAAATGCTGAACTAAATAGTGAAATAGTGGGGTGAAGGAAGGAAAGTTTACAGGTTTCAAAAAGGTGTCCAGTCTGAATAATCAAGATGTCTAATATGTAGAAAATCATCATCAACAATACAAAAAATAGGCCAGGGCTAAATTAGCAAGAAAAGAAAAAAGAATTACCAAAAATGAAGTAAAAAATTATTACCGTGGACTCCAACTTCCAGTCACTACAAATAGGCAAATAGAGAAATCTGAGTATCCCAAATCCTGTGAGAGTGCCTTCTTTTGCATATGTGTTGTGGTGTACTGCATTACAAAAAATAATGCATTTGGGTTTTCTCATGTACTGTTTTGCACTGACAGCCCCTTCAGAATGAATGGATTCCCTTAGCACAGTGCACATTAATGTGATTTAAAAGCACACATCAATGCACTGCAACAATGTAAATGGGCCCTTAGCATTACAAAGCAGGATATATTTTGAGTGTATTTTTGAGTTGGGCTAAACAACAGAGGTCTAGTGAGGGTTAAGACTAAACTTTAGGATTGGGATAGGAAGGGGTCAGAGGTGAGATAGATGCGTCTGAATTTTTTTCCCCCACTTATTTTTTACTTGAAAGTCCTGGGCAAAAGACTGAGACCTAACCTAACAGAGACCTAACCTAACAGAGTTTTACAAAAAGGAATGGGCTAAAATTGCAATGTCTACGTGTTAAAAGCTGATAGAGACCTATCCATATAGACTCAAGTCTGTAATTTCTGCCAAAAGTGCATCTACTCAATAATAACTTGAAAGGGTGTATATTTATTCAAACAATTCTTCCCCACACAGCTACCTCCTCATGTATTTCTTGCCCCTACCTCTTAGATTGTAAGCCCTCATGGGCAGGGCCCTCCTTACCATCTTGTCTTAAATTGTATTGTGATTGTAATGTCTTCCTTATATGCTAAAGTGCTGCACAAACTGTTGGCGCTATATAAATCCTGTATAATAATAATAATACTTATTCAGTCAATTATTTTGTGTTTTCATATTAATCTAAATGCAGATATTTTTTTTTACTTTAACATGAAATTTAAAAAAAATCTACTGTGTTTCAATGTTATATGACAATAAACATGAAAATGTCCAAGGGGGTGAATTTTGTAGGGCGATAATAACTGCAAATGAAAATGTATATACTTAGATATGAAACCACTAGAATAATGGCCACAGTAACATACTGCATCTGACAGCACATACATGCCAGTTTTTATATGCTGTACAACACCAGATTGGCCAAGCCTAGTTGTAGAGAGACATATATAAATTAGAGTGGCATATATGAAGTAGTATGCTACAATGCAAAATATTAAACCAGTTGTTGTGAGCTGTATATAAGAGAACAGATAAAAGACAGGCAATTTTTAGGTTTCAAGTGTGTAAACTTGAAAAACAGATTACTGCTATTTAGTGGTTGAATATATAGATGACTTTCTGTATTTACATGTTAGCACAGATGCTACACCATTACCCAAGAGCAGTAATGATAGTATTTATAATGTGTGGATGTGTCAACAGGAAGCTCTACCCTAGCTTTTCATTGTTTCTGAGGGTTTGTCTACATGTGCAGCAATGATATGTTTAGTGTGATTCTCAGAGGAGTTGTGCCATTCATACAAATATTGGACGTGTGGTTTTGAAGAACACAGCTGCTCTTAGTGGAGCCAGTGATTTTCAGGCCAGCTGAAATATTCTCTGAGTGTTTACTACAGGCTGTCCCAGACATGTGACTGGATTCATTGAATATACAGGCTTCATCACACTAAAGACGTATTTGATGTTTTAAGGTACAGTAGCAGGTTTTGCAGATTTTCCTCTGGAAATGTTTGTCCCTGGAAGTGTCCCAGGTATTTATTAGGAAGCAGCTGTTGTTCCATAAAAAATAATTTTTGCATGTTAGGTTTAGTTGATATCACATTAGAGTTTTCTTCTTTCTCATTTAAACTGGTATTTTTTTAACTATAGAATTTAAAGGGCAAAACATATGAATTTCCTAATGTAAAAAACACACAGTATTTGGAAAAAGTGATCTGTGGACAGCCAAACACAGTTTTTTTTGCATTATAAGTTTGGACATACAAGTTCAACAGCAAACTGCCTCTAGACATGATTTTATAGTAGTGGCAAGCAAAATGTCATTCTCTTAAATGCTATGCAACAAGCAGGTGAGAATATTAGTTTATTTTTTTACAGGCTTTTTTTGTACATTGCAACTTTTCACTTTTGAATTTCCCGCCGGCTGTGACGCCCGAAAACAAAACTAAAACCCAGATCCCGGCATCGGCCGGCCGTGTACAGCAGAGGACACAGCGGGCTCGCAGGGACAAGGTAAGTGACACTTTTCTGTGCATTCCCGAGTCTGCCTCGGGGTTACCGCTCTTGGTACTGAAAATTAACCCTGAGCCAGACTTGGTAATACCACCAGGGAGGTTAAAGAGACTCTGTTATCAGACCATTTGAACAAAAATCTTGTTATAGGATTTTATGTGCATTTAACACATGCTATGCCTTTTATTTAATTGTAAAAGCCTCCCTTGTGTAGACATCCCAAAGATCTGAGACTGTTTCTTGGTGCTACCATCTTGGATGTGATGTCAGCAGTCCCATTAGACTCAAAGGTGTGACTAAAGAGACACTTATAGTATTCGCTTTTGCTCCTCTCCCGGCAGCTACATAAAAGTTTATGAGTTAGTGAAAGGATGTTTCAGTTTGCTAGGACAGCACCGAGAGCAATGAGATAGGGGATCTCAGGTTCAGACTGAACCCAGCTCCTCCGAAACACAGAAGTAATCTCCTTCCATGTCACCCAATCAGCTGACATAAGCAAAGGGGCTTGATGTAATCAAAGGAGATGCAGTGAAGTCATTGACCTTATATGACTACATTCCTATATTTTGTAAATTACATTTACCTAATGTAAAATGTCTATATAAGGTTTACATGCAGCTGTGGGGCAGAAATGCCTGACCCACAACTGATTGGGTGGTAGTGCACATGGCACGTCCTTGTTCAGGGGAACCAGGTTTGATCTGAACTTGAGATCATCCCTACAAATAGAAAATCCCAAAAGAGGTGAGGGCTATGATGTGCAAAAAGGAGAGGGGTGTTCTAGGGAATTACTTCCTAGAATACTGACGTTTTCTATCAAGTAAATAAAGTAAGTATGGAATAGAAAAACAAATAAGCATTTAACCTGCTTTTTTAACCTCCCTGGCGGTATGATTATTTTGCTTTTCGTTATTTTTTCGGCGCAATTTTTTTTCGTTATTTTATTTTGTCGTTTCTTCCGGGTTTTTTCGAATTTCCCGCCGGTTCCGCCCCCATGCAACGCGTCAGCTCGCAAGGGACGGAACCCGGAAGACAGATGCCGGCGCCGGCCGGAGGACACCGCATGGCTCGAGGGACAAGGTAAGTAAATACTGTGGGATATTCCCGAGTGTAGCTCAGGGTATGGAGAAGTAACCCCGAGCTACACTCGGGAATACCGCCAAGGAGGTTAAAGTTGGTGGCAGGGCCTCTTTAACATACACTTTGTACACTCCAAATAAAGTTAAGAAAAGAAACAAAAAAGTAAACAGTGTCTTGCATGTATAACAATACAAGGCACTGCGGCTCACAATTGCCACCTAGCAGACACTAGCCACACGGTAAAATGCTGAATTTTACTGTGCAGCTAGTGTGAACAAACCCTTACTCTGAAGCTTGCTTTAGGGAAATAAATAGAGTTTTTTGGTGGTGGCACTTTAATACACATAATGTAATAAAGTAATAGGGATGTCTACTTAGAAAAGTGTATGTTCGCTTTGCAAAGTGAATGTTAGTAAAAAATGTGAATCTTTGTTCACAGTAAATACCCAATAATCTGTGATGCAGATTAAAAACATCAGCATGTTTGTTAGGAAATGATTGGCTGATTCACATAAACACACCCTCATCTTATTTACTAAGCTCAGTGAAAATTCACTTCATAAAGTGCATCTAAACCCAAGAACAAAATGGTAATGTATTGCAAGTCAGCAGTCCTTAAATGGTAGCTCATGATGATCTTGCCAGTAGCATGTGTCCTGTTCTACAAGGGTGAATACTCACTCACTGCACTGTATTAATGGAGGAGCAGTGTTGTGACCATAGGCTGCTTGCTCTTGATTTAGACAACAGAACACCTACTCTTCTAATCTCCATTAAACTGGAGGGATATGTTCTGTAGTTCCTCAGAGGTGAAAAGGGCAGGGTTGATAATGCTGTTTGAGATTTCAGTGCAGCAGAGACTGAGAGCACAGGAGTTACAAGCTCACTGGAGTTCTGGAAGGATCAACAGGCACTTTTTTTTACATTTATCAAACAGATATAACAAAATCGTGTTATATACAGACCAAAGGGAGCAAATAAGAAAAGTTCATTGTAGGGCTTAAGTAAATGAACAGTCTGTATTTATTTAGTGAATCCCTTCATGGTGCAAAAATGATGATAGGTAAGATAAAGTAATCATTTTAAATTTCAACAGGTTAAAGAAGAAAGAACTATAAAAAGCAGTTGTTATTTGTTGCTGTGAGATACTCTGCGCATCACTGTTTTCTTTATTGAAAAAAATAACTATTTATGTAACTTGTGTTACTGGCAGCTGTACAGACATTAAAGTACATAACACAACTCATTGCTTGTCATTGATTAAATGCACATGCTTTTTTTAAATAATCCAAGAATATAGGCCTGCAGGGATTGACAGTGTTTAGTGAAATGGCATGTTCTCATCACTAAACTTTCAACAGACTTCCAAATTAACTTCGGCATCTGCTAAATTCATCTTCATTGTATCCAATTTATACGATGTATGTTCATTTCTAAGGATGACTGGCAAGGCTACAGAGCAAGAGACAGTCCATTGGACCCACGATTTCTCTAAACAGGGTGGTCACTGGAAAAAAATAAAGTCTGTATAAATAGTATATCTTCCATATACATATGCTTGAAACAGATGACCATGAGTTGCTGTAGCCCTCAAGACTACATATATTCTGTATGCATGAATGGTACATTTTTAATTTAGAAGAATGAATGCCTTCATTGATTGTGCATATTTTCCTTTACGACTTCTATCATGCTTAATGCCATGACAGCACTGAAGTTTTCCTAGTGACAGCATATCAACAACTTTAAATGATGACTGATGATTACAATATATTGTCATATAGCATTACATTTCATTGGGTGATGAATTGTCTAAACTACTCCCTTGTTCTACTCTATGAACTAATGGAAAAGTAATGGAAACGTCTAATATTTCTTATTACAGTTTTTCATTCGTGCTTCATTTTCGAAAATTCTTTAAAGATGTAAGACATAAACATAAGATTGAAGTCTGCAGCACCGTTTATATTTGTATCTGTAAATATGTATCACTCTACAATTTACAGGTAATGCATGAGGCTCAAGTCTAGCACTTTTCTACTCTTGATGGAAATGACTGAGATTCTCCACTGGTCCTATGGAACTTTTCTTTATATTTCTTTCCTCTCCAGTTCACCTAATGAATATTAAAGCTGTACTATTTCTGCAATTCCTAAACCAATATACTTATATATTTACCAATATACTTGTAATAAAATATAAACAAAACAATAATACTATCTAACTTTTTTTTAAATGAAGATTTCAGTTTCACAGCTGAGCCTTATTCGCAGATTATCAAGTCTACATTTGGCTTCTTAAGTGTTCAGTGTTGACAAAAAAAATAGTTTAAATATAATATGCTATAACTGCATATTGGTTATGTACCTTAACACAAAATGAAATTAACTCTTTTACTTTCATTTACTTCAAGGCACAAATTCACAATGGGTGCAAGAATTGTAGGCTGCTCTTTATTTCTGGTGACTGTTAAAAAACAGTGGTAGAAAACAACAGTATGTACTCATTTAGGTCTCTTTTCAGACATTAAAGCCAACGTGCCCTGTCCACCAAAGTGTTTAAACTAACATTTATCATACAGAGCAGACAGTGTTGTGCTTTCAATTGTATTAAAAGCACTTCTTTGGTGCTTAGAAGTAACCTACATCCTTGGTCCAGGCTGGCTTCTCTGAAAGCCAAAAAAAAGTTCTAACCCTTTCAGTGCTAAACCATTTTCCCGCCGCTCAAATGTCAATGCCAGAGTTATTACTGGCTGCTGAGGTTCTTCTATTGAACTTTTGAATGACAAGGGGTGCAGCTTAACCCCTTCATGACTGAGGCCCTTTTTTCCATTTTTGCACCCATGTTATATTTGTGTCCGCGGGGGGGGGCGGCCCCTTCTTCGGGACGCAGAAGCGATCTGGCGACAGGTAAGTCGCCAGGATCGCTTCTGTTGTAAAGCCGACAGTCGGCTCTACAAGTTTAAACAGAGTCTGTTTAAACAGCCCCGATGCTGGCGACGTACACTGTACGTCGTCAGTCACGAAGGGGTTAATCTTCTCTTGGAGACAAATGGAGACCTTGTATACAGCATTTACCTGAGATATACAGGCTTACGGGAGTTGATTTGAAGACAAGTGTTGGTGCTTGCAGGCACCACAAGATGCATGCACTTTACAAGTAATGTGGCTTTATATACTGTGTGAGACATGACAGGCTCACTTTAAGTTAGATTAATGAAATACAATAAATGGTTGGCAGCTATGGTAATTTAATACTACACCTATTAAATCAATCAAAGTCACAAAACTGCATGCTACATAAAGTGAAAGAAAACACATCCAAAACCTGTTCCTTTTTTATGCAATTAGACCAGTTACACTATTGATATGCAATGTGTTTTGTTTCTAGTGCACATGAGTGAAACCATTTTACACAAGAAAAGGATACTGAAAAGAAAAGAAGGTAATGTTTGTTGAATGTGGCCATGAACAGCACTTTGTTCTCTTGCTTGTTGTTTATCATGTAATTAGATGCCATTTTTGTTTGTTTAAACAATACATTTCCTTCATACAAGAAAGTCACCTACATATAAGTCATATTCAAAAGATTAGGTGTGACCTGCTAAAGGATCACAAGAATTTATAAATAAGCTGGCTCTGAGAAAATAAACAAAAGGGGGGATTAAACAGGAAAATAGTTTATCTCAAAGGTTTAGTATGCCTATAATGTTTTAATGTGTTGTCATTTATTATTTACAGCATCACATGACTGAAAAAAATAAACATGTCACAAGCCAGTGCAATACTGACATATTTTAAAAAAATCCTCAGGCAAAGCACTAAATGCAAAGTTTAATGATAACCAGTTAGATTCTGCATTGTACTGGTCTCTCTTCAGTAAGGTGAACTATGATTGGTTTTTGCTATATATTTGCACTTAGTACTCTGCTGCTAACACCGTGATTTTAGCTGAGTATAACCAGGAAAATGTATATTTACTTGATTAATTACATTTAAATGTACTTTTAATGATTATTAAAAATGTACCAAATTATAAAAATCAGATCCCGGTAGCTATGAATAAAAGTGCCCATTGCAACAAGGCTTACATATTAAAAACAAATATACAAAATGTTTAGCCAATTCAATATAAAACACAGCAAATAATAAGATTATAAGCTCATATATATATAATGAGATTTATAAGGAAACTTGTATTTATATTTCATGTGGATATAATTTCACAAATGTTACACCTACAGTATCAATGTTGAAGAAACCTAGAGCAAAAGATTATTGTTTTTTTAAATTAATTTTATGTTATTCATTGGGCACTTGACAAGCAGAAGGCTAACATGTAACCTTGTTATATTTATGCCATCTTAATATTTGGCCAATTGATAACATTTTGAAATGTACAGAAATTAAAAGAATAAAATAATTCCTACAATTCCCTATTAGAGATCAATGACATCACTTCCATTAGAAAGCAGCACATTCTTTATCACCTCCCACTAACGCTGAGGGAAGGGCTTTACAAGAAGGCATATGGATACAATGAATATAATGCATGTATATAATGCAAAAGATAACACATGTTGCATTGAAAAAAATATATTTCAGCTCTGCTTTAAAGAGGAACTTTACCCATATCTTTAAAATAACAACAAAGGCACCTTTAGAACTGTTTAGTAATGACAACCTACAAACACACACTTATAGATAATTGCAGGATTTGTATTCTTTGCATAACTTATTTCTCTTTTCTTCCCAGAAGAAAAGAGAGTGGCCATTTTAAGTAAGGGCAGGTTACTAGATCTCTTTTTATTTCCTGGAACTCCGACACATGTGACTAGGGCATGTGACCTTGCACATCATCTCAGGGGAAGAAAATGCCTTTCCCTGACATCTAATCAGAATACAGATGAGATTTCCCCGCAATGCAGAGCTAAATGTACAGTGGGAGCCGCTGCTCGTTTAATATAAGTGATCTACTCAGATCACTTGTATTAAAACCGAGCAGCGGCGGCGATCGAGTCCGCCCCCCCGCCGTGATTTTCGGGTCCCCCGCTCCTCTGGGGGACCCGTGACCACGGGATAGGAGCTCACCATAGAGCCCCTAGAGCAGACGAAGAGCGTTAGTTCTTCGTCTGCTCTGTGTAAACACTGAGACCGTGGCGCTGTAGTCACTAACTGCAGCTTCTGTAACAGTTTCTGTCACAGAAACTGTCACAGAACCTGCCTGCGTCCTATGGTCCGGTGTGCCTTATGGAGCACAAAATACGGTAAATGAAAAACATGTTTGTTTAACTAATGAATGTAATATGATTTTATATCAGCATGCAGAGCTGTATGCTGATGTGTTCTTTAGTGAAAGGGGGTAAATGTCCACTTTAAGTGTTGTAGGAACTAAAACTGTAATGCTCAAAACTGCAACTGAGCACCTGGTCCCTTGGAAGACTCGGGCTGTTTTCTCTGTTCCAGCTATTCCCCAGTAAACTGACATGCAAGCATACGCAGCAGAGATTGAATTATGAATTCCAGAGCTGCCAAGGGAGGTTATTGGCTGATGCATTGACATTTCTATGTGTTTTGTGTATTTGCTCATGTGATTTTATATCAGCTCACTAAGCAAATGAGGTGCATGGGGAAGTGATAATGAGAGCAAAGTGCCCTGTGTTGTCTATATAACTACCCTGTGCAGCTTTTCTGTGGGGGACCTTGGGTCTTTAATAAATTAACTGTATGGCATTGAGTGGAAGGATGCAGTGGGAAGGCTCCCATGAAGGGGTGGGGGACTCAGAAGAAATGGGTTGCAGAGTAAGGCTAAGTTAATATTTAAAATGCAGACGAGCATCCTGTTTTCTTGCTATGCAGGCTCTATTTTAAAAGTTCTTCCAGCAAGGGAGCAAAAAGATTAGTGTGGTAGTATTGCCCAAATTTTGCTTGCAATGTTCAGGACAGAACTAGGCATTACAATGCTTGATAAATTTAGAAGTGTTTCTTGAACTCTATAGCTCAGTGCATTATTAGAAACTTGGTAAGTACTTGTTAGTCATGACCACCATGGGAAAATAGCATAGTCCTAAGGGGAGGAAGGGATGGTCCAAAATGTGCACTACTCCTGCATTTGTAGCTAAACCACTTACTGTCATCTTGCAGAAACCGATACATTGTCAGTACCAAAGATTGGTTTAAAACTTTGAGTAGAGATACTAAGGGACCAAAATAAATACTTCAAATTAATTTTTACAGGAAAGAAGAAAAGGGTAAGATATATAATAATTTTATATTAACGTGAACCTGTCAGGTATATTAGTATCTTCAGATTAAATAATTTGTCAAAATAAAGGCACTTGGATTTTGTCATTGTACTGTGTAAAAGGAGCAGAAGTCAGCTGGACGGGAAATGGGCAATGCTTAGTTCCAGTTTGCCAAATGTTGAGGTTTTATATATAATCTGCACCCCGGATTCAGGGGCTGTAGGCATACAGTATTCATAGACACATACATTTTGACTAGCTTCTATAGACAAAAAGCAATTTAGAGTTGGGATTCTGCTTTACCTATTAGCCACCTCTTAAAGTTCAGATGTCAAAGTGTGTTCTTTAAAATTCTAATCTTACAAGTATATCTTGTTGACTGAAAAAATGACCAAATCCTTGCAACAGGGTCCCAGACAAAAATAAAAGAAATAAACATCTGACAAGGGGTTCTAGCCTTCCACTACTTTAATAAAGAAAATAATTTATGTTTCTGTCTGTGTTGCTGTTGAACATTTCCACTCACTTGCTGTCTGGTAAAATGTTGTCGGCAGGACACTAAGGTCTATTTATAAATAATTCATATTCGTTGTGGGTTTTAGGCTATTTTCTCTTCTGTATAAATATTCTTGGGCTATTTTCTCTTAGAATCTAATGTTTTTAGGTTATTGGGGATTGTTACATTTGCCCTGAGAAAGACAAGTTTAGGATCAGAAAATAAAATTTTTCTCATATTAAAAACATGCTCATGGGTATTATTCACAACTTTTGCATGAATGCCTATACATTCGCACAACAATTTATTTTCTAAGATGTTCTAACTCTTCCTCACTCTTTTCAAAATAAGAAAAAGACTGGCTGGACATATACTTTAAGTATACACCCCTTTTGATACACACTCCTGGACATAGCCTGAAAGGTCTGCACCAAGATTACATGCATTTGGCACACAAATCTCAGTGACCAAGCAGAAACAAATTTCAGAATTTAAATGTGCAACGCCTTAGGCTTTCCACTGTGCCCAGAAATTGCTACATTAACAGGTAAACAATTTCCACCATGCGGGAATACAAGCCACCTGTCTCAGAGCATTCACAGAGGACACAGCCAACAGACCAGCTTGCTGGAAGGATTGGGGTTAGCATTTAAGCCCTACATTTAAATAGCTAGGAAAGGCCAAGCTCTTCTCCACAATATCTGCAACATCCTGGCAATATTATGTGAGCAGATGATCCAGTGATTAAGAAGTACACATTGGAAAATAGGTTTAGGTATAAAACTGCTATTTTAGTGTACTGAAATGATGTGCGATTGTATACAAATACACATTCACACTAATGAAGCTAAACATTTTTATTTAAACTTTAATTTTCTCATTAAACAATGTTCTAAAAATTGAAAAATTTGTAAATAAAATATTCTTGCTTGAAGCGGCAAGAAAAAAAAGGTTATTTTAATGTTAGTGTTTCAGTATAAATACTATCTATAGTATAGATAGATAGATAGATAGATAGATAGATAGATAGATAGATAGATAGATAGATAGATAGATATACTGTATATACCAATATGTGGTATTACAGTATGGGAACAACTTAGTGCACTTTTTTGGTTTGCATAGCAACATGTGATAAATCTTTGTAATACATCCACTTTAGGTAAAATTACAAAAAAAACGAAACCCAACAATTATACATAATTTTCTAGAGGGGATCACCAACATGCACCAGGCATGCTGAGTAAACAGAAATATTGCATGATCATCCCCGCAATCTCTTTAGGGGTGTATGCAAAAGCTACCTCTTTACTGACCAGCAGGGAATCATTTTCAAAAGGGAACTTGGGGTGTGTGTTGTACTCTGCTTCTGAGCGTTGTGACAGGACATGTGTTATCTGGATTAGAACTAGAGTGTCTATGATTAACAAACTAGCAAATACAAAGTGCATTTATTAAGATGTTTTTAGCAAATTCTTTAATAACTATTAGTACAGTATGTAAACAGTTAGTAAAAGAGATAAAAGGATATCTTCGTTAGGGTCCCTGTAACCTCCTGGTAACTCCACAACAGTCACATGCCTGTTGAATGGCTGACATGCAGTGTGGTATTGCCAGAAGTCAAGGCAGACAACCCAGTATCTAGTTGATAACCAGGTATCAGCAAACCGCACAGGGCTCTACTTTGTAAACATGCTAAGTAATTTCTCCAGACAGCACTGGACAACATTAGAAGCAAAACAATGTCATGTTTGGGAGTCACCATACTGGAAGCCAGGTCAGAGCACATAACCATGGGAACTGGTAATACATATTAACCAAGTTACCATGGGAACTGGTAATACATATTAACCAAGTTCTAAGAGTGCTTAGTGCTTAGTGTTTCCTATTTATTAACAATACATTTATTAGCATGTGTTTGCATCAGAACCTTTATCTTGTGTGGCCTTATTAGGCATCTTTGTGTAAACACACTCTCTACTATTTCACATGTTTGCATGCATATGCATGCCGGTAGGAGATTACCCATGCAGTCCCAGTTCCATGACAGTCACATGGAAATATCTACATTAAAGTACAGAAATAGTTCTACCTTTAATTAGTTGGTTTAATATTTTCTCTGTTGCACATTTCCTTTAGAGTCAAATGCTTGGTAAAATCTAATTTGGAAGATTTCCCCTCTATTCCTATTCTAATAACTCTAAAATGTTTAATACCCTATCACTTTTCATCCCAGTGACAATGGTCAGCAGGGCAAATAGAGAAGGTGAATCTGTGCAGCAGAAACACATGTTCTAGAGTCATGGACACTCATTAGAAATCTGTCTTCTGTCCATGAGACAGCCATGGGGCATGGGGAAAATACAAGGAGGAGAGACTATCATGGTGAGAAGGAATTTTGGTGTGCTGGCAGTGAGGAGGAAGGAAGGAATGAATTACTCCTCACCAATACAAAGGAAAAATCTGTAGGAATCTACTGTCTCTATCCAAGAGGGAGTATATAATGCTCTGCTGCATTTTCTGATGGTGGATGGTTTCGCTGCACTGTATGCATAGCTGCAGGGGGAAAGCCTAGGTGCAAAAGCTGGCCACCTCCCTACAAGGTGGCTTTGGTTGGACACTTGTTGCTGACACACTGCCCTTTCTTGTGCAGCTCATCACAATATACGTGTGCGCAATAGTGGTGTGCACCAAAACATCCCCCTTTACTGAAGCTACTATTACATTTAGTAAAGCCCCTTTATTAAAGAACAAGGTCTACCAGGCCTAAAGTAAGAAGCAGAGGTTCTGAATGCTAAAGTAGGTTATTTTTTTGTGCTTTTTTAAAGATTATTTTTGAATAAAGATATTTCACTTTTGTATCAGTATTTTTTACATGTTTTTCATTGTGAGGCTGTCAAGGCTTGCAAGATAAGGCCACTAGCTCAGAAACTGGTCATATTGAGGTAATGTTGACAACAAGTTTTCTTGGCACTTATCTGTTTTTTATTTATTTTTTATTATTTCAATGTAACACTGACCTTGCCATATTGAAGAAAACACAGGTAGGCATGGCAATGCAACCTGGGCACTACCTTTAAAAAGGCCTAACCACCACCTTGTGCTTATGCAAAAATGTAAACAATGGAACCATTGCAAGATAAGTCCACCAGTTCAAACTCTGGCCTCTTAGAGGTAATAATGACAACATGGAGTTTCCTTGACCTTATCCGCACATTGTTCTCTAATGTAAAACAGCTTTTCTATTTTACCTCAACTGCATCCCTGGCTCTTCAGATAATGTGGAGAGAGGGTATTGACAGCATAATAGAAAAGGTGGATACTGAAGTTTCAAAAGACGTTGTAAGTCTCACTCAAGGAATCAAAGTGATGAGGCAGCTTTTATAAAAACTTATTTGAATTTATTATTTCACAAACAATAGCCAGAAATATTGTACAGTCTATGTGCAATGTAAGCCAATTAATTAGACTGCATTTTAAAAATGAAATAAGAGGCAGCTGTTATAGTGAAATAGAAATGGCATTATTCCAGGGGCAATAGCTAGCAATATTTTTTAAAATGAACAAATTAACAGTTAATGAGCATTTTTAGTAGGCCTTCATTTAAGGTAATAAAAATAAAATAGTAAAAAAATTTTAAAAAATTAAAATAAAAAAATTTCGGTATCGGTTTCGTCCTAACAATTTTTTTTTCCGGTTTCGTTTCGGTTTTAAAATTTCCATGTCGGTGCACCTCTATTTAAAACCAGTGCTGCCGTACATTTTTTGGTACTTGAGTTTCTCCACAAGATATATGATACAAACTGTTTATAAAATGTAATATCTAACGTGTGCCTTTTTAATATATTTATCTTGAATGGTGTAAAATGGCGGAGTTACACTTTAACACCAAAGTCACTAAAGCCAAAAAAAATTAGCTAGGCTTTTTTATCACAATTTCTCTGGTTCTAGGATGTCATTTGACTTTATTTTTTACATCAATTTATTTTTCCAAGTAAGATTCCGTTCAGAGAGATGGAAGTCTTGCCACTTTTCAAAGCACATTTCATAGTGTATAGCAATCTGTGAAGAGCTTCTCACATATTCACACTCACAAAATGATTTCATGCATCTCTGATATTATGAAAAAGTGATAAAAAAGACATCTCCACTCATTTGTTTTTTTTTCCTGCCGCTAATGTATTCATACTTATATATTTGAAGCTTAAAAAAACCTCTGGCTTCTATGAAGTAATTCAACAATCTTAAGTAAACCTTCAAGAAATGCATGTTAGATCTTAAAAAAAACACATAGGGGGTGATTTACTAACCTAAACACACACACACACACCAGGTGTGTGTGATTTTCACACAGCAAAACGTATTTATCAACCAAAAAGTCTCTAAAAGCATATTTCCACTAATGCCATATATGTAAAAATCATGCACATGATGCATATATAATGCTGCTTCACAGTTTAGACAAAAATGGTTAGCTCATGCATTTACATTCCTTGCATTCATCAACGCAAGCAAGACAACATAGAGCTAATTTACCCAACATCACCTTGGAATTCCTTCAGGGCTTTGCACAACACACCTGCTGGGTGTGTACACATTACAAAGGTGTTTAGATTCCACCCATAGATCATGCTGGGAGGGAACACACTGCAGAGGTGTATACACGTTCGTGGTGTGTTTATAAGGTTAGTAAATCAACCCCATAATGTAGCTTTCTGTAACAGGCTAGAATCCTCCTTCATATATGTCTTTGAGATCAGCAGTACTGTTGTGCTGGTTTCATCTTATTTTTCTGTGATCATTAAAACATATTTTAGCAAAGGTATATATGTGCTGTCATTAAAACTGTGGTATTATGTTTGGAGACACTTACTTGGAGGTGCACAATTAGAAAATGCAAAGTGTTACATCAAGCTTATAGAACGCTTACACTGATCAATACTGTATGTCACACTTGTAGGGCTTGATTAACTAAAGATCCAAAAGGGAAGTATGCAGTGTGAATTCTTTTGGGCGCAAGTGACCAAAGAATATGCATGTATCCTGGGTGATCAATCAAACATGGGTGACCAAATCTTATCCTAATGGGAATCACTATGTGCCCACAATGTGCACATACAGGCTACAGCATACAATGCTGACTATAATAACAACTGTGGCCTGCAATGGGGTGTATGCTTTAGCATCCAAATATGTAAATATAATTTGGCTAAGGTGTACCAATCATTTACAAATGTGATTTTCTTTTTTCAGGTCTATATAACCAATTCATCTTTTTAAACGTGCATACGTTTTTCTTTTGAACTGGTATAATGTAGTGATTTTAGATGGGGGCAGGAGGCAGTTTGTATTAAGGGGACTTAGCATTTTAGTACAAGGTCTGCTTTTTTATTTCAGAACAGAGAAACATAAGGATCTGCTAAATCCTTGCCCTGTTTAGCGTTCACCTGTTGGGAATTACTTTTTCTTCAGCCAAACTGCTTTTTGTAATACAGCAAAGAACTGACAGTGGCAAGGGTCCCACTATTGTCACTTGTTTCCCTTTAAAGATGATCTTTGCACATCAAGTCCTTCCCCCTCAACGAATAACCAGGATATTTAAAAAAAAAAAAAAAAAACATCAAAAAGCCCCTCTGACTTACCTAAATCCATAAACATGAGACTTGCCAGATCCTAGGTCTTTTCCTAACTGCAGAGTGGGAGCTTCTGCCTTTGGAAGCCCATGTCACTGCCTGGATGGCATGGGCACTTCCTATCGCCTGACCAGTGGTAGGATCAATGGTACTGGTTTGATGTGGGCACAGACTGCTGTGCTGGATAATAAGCCTACACTTTAAAGTGATGCTAAACCCAGGAGTTAAATCTTAAAAATGCATTCAAGTACCTTAACTGTTAACAATTGAGCATTATTCAGTTGTAGATCCTCCAGTCATCTCTGAATTCATGTTGACACTGTCCTTTCTTCTGGAGGGTGGCTACTTTTGTTCCCACATGGTTTCTGTATGTGTGTTGTAAAGTAGCCATCGCTTCAAGCTCACTCCCTGCTAGTCTATAATTTCAATACAAATTAGCAAACTAAACCTGAGATTGTAGTCCATCTAGGGAGTGAGCTTGGAGCAGTGGCTACTTTACAAGCATGGGGAGCAAATGTAGCTACCCTCCAGAAGGAAGGACAGTGTCAACATGAAGAGATGATATGAAGATCTACAGATAAGTGATACCCAAATAAGATACATTTTTGTTAATAGTTATAGTACTTGAATGCATTTTTAAGATTAAACGCCTGAGTTTAGTGTCACATTAAGAAAAGGCACTGATGAGAGACACGTAACAGGGGAATTAGTATAGCTGTTGATTTACCAATATGGCTATTGTTATCCACCCAGCTCAAAATGTACAATCTTACATTTGACTTTAGTGATATTTTACTCTGTTTTAACAAAGCTTTGCAAATTAACTTTTAGGAAGTCTTAGTAGCACATATAACTAAACAGACAGCCTTACCTACTCTACCACCAATGTGATTATTCTGCCAAAGCTTGGAAATGAGCCATCATATTAATGTCACAGTCACAGAAATAATGAAAAGAAGACAGAATACTCCTACATTTGCATTTGCTACACAGCAAATTAGATGATATGCTCAACAAGCAGAGGAATGAGGCTAACTTCCACTTTCAGTATTGCTCGCTTCCATCAGCTTTTGCTTTGAAAAAAAACATTAGAGATTCTTGTCACAGATGTTTCTTTCATAAACTATTGTGTGAGAATGACATTTTGCAAAAATGGTTTAGTACTCGTCTTTCTTCTTTAGAGGAAACAAAGTACAGCTGCAAGCTTGGCCAAATGGTCTCTAGCAACTCTCTTCATTTATACCACAATAGCATTAAGCTTCATGACATTTACAGAAGCGATCTTCTGAAAAAAACACATTGGCAAATGTACAGTGCAAAGCTATTTAAAGTTAGTGCCATTGAAACAAGTTTTATTCAGTGGGATGGATGTAACTAGTCCAGTGTTCAATACCATTTTTGCAGAACTGTTCATGCTAACTCAATCAGTTAACGTGCATGAGACTCTATCATGCACTGGATAATACCTTAGTCAGGGCTTTCACTTGTTTGTTATTGTTGACTTCTTTCTTTAGTACTGGCTATACACTATAAACCAGATTTGTTTTATAGTTTTATGGATCATGTGATGGCAACCAGCACTGGAAGATCATAACTGGGTAACGGGAAGCTATGAGTGTAGGCTATGAAGAGATGGACCCCTCTCCTGCTTATCATTTGGACCCTGATGTAAAAGGGATTAAGATCTAAATAATGATGCTGAAAGTTTTAATGGTGCTGGTTATTTTACAGCCAGAGGTATTGGTAATGGTTGAGAATGCAAATAGTGCCAGAGGTATTGGTAATGGTTGAGAATGCAAATATGGGACAAATAGGCCACTGAAAAAAGAGATGTTGCGAGGGAACAAAGAAAAACATCAACAGACTTAAAGTGGTTTGCTGATGGTATATTTAAAACTTTGAAAGAAAACTTGGGGAATCTTTGAAAGAACACTTGAAAACTTGAAAGAGTGGGGCATCTTTCAAGTTGTAAATGCTATTTGTACCCCCAATAAGAAGATAGTGCTGGTACATTTTAAACTATTAAAGGACAAAGAAAAGCCAGCATGTTTAAACACACATTGCAAAATAAAGCTCCATGCTGCAAAACATAGTACATAGTGGCAGCTATTGCTAGTATCAGAGTTTTGTAACAAGCTGTGAAGGAATAAGAAAAGTTCATCATGCTTTTTTGGTATTCTCTAATGACCCTGCAAGACAGACCATGCAAATTATCCTAAGCCAAAACAATGTCAACAAAATTGTACAGGAGACTTCAAATCCTGTACACCAACCCAAATACACTCACCAGCAGGAGAGGCTGCAGCAATCAACAATACAGGCTATGGACACTTGCTTAAAAGAGAACTATAGTAAGTAAGTGGGACATATACTAACCTCCTCCTGTGACCCAAAGCTCAGTATATCGTGGCCTATTGCCCGCAATATACTGAGAGCGCAGCAGCCGGGACGGTTCCCAACAATACTGGTGAGGTCTACTCAGCTGCGTGAGTGACAGTTGACTCTGCCCACCAAGAGGCAGAGCCAGCTGTGCCGCCCCCTCCCCTGTTCGTTCCTTCACTCAGCGCTGAAGGATTGGAGAGGGGAAGGGGGAATCCCCTTACGGGGGTCACTGCTCACTGCAGAGAGACGATCGGGATGTGAGCGGATCGGTGCATGTTTCTGCTCATTTCACGTTCAATAGAGCCGACCTGTGACAGCTTCTTTGTCACAGGTCGGCTCTAACTATGAGGATGAGTAGACCTCACTCTCCTCATAGTACTCCTTTAACTCTCAAGTTACTAACATCCTGATACCCATCACACGGTTCTTGAGACCCATACCACAAGACCTTCAGATGTAAAGCCTTCACCTAGACTAAACCCATCTATTGAGCTCCATTCTCTCCTCCAACATCTAAACATCAGGTATTAGACATCAACACCTCCAGCAACAGTGATGGAGCCCTTGCTAGGACAAGGCCTGAAAGAACTACGTATATATAGTATCAGACCTTACTAAGTACATGACCCGCAAAGAACTCATTAATACATACCTTATGAAATGTAATCAACAGGAAACCTAAAGGATCTGAAAGTTCACATTCAAGTCAGTAGTCAAGGACCTTAGCTTCCCACCTATGCAAATACTGGATTTGCTAATAGACATGTAAATGCGCAAAAAAATTGTTTTGTTTCATATCGATTCAAATTTTGGTGGTATTTCGTATCCAAAATCCAAATCGGTTCGCTATTTGAAATTTACAGCGATTCAAATTTTTTGTTTTCGGTTCCAATCGATCCGAGTTTTTTCGGTTCAGGTTGATCCGAATTTTTCGGTTTGATTCGGATCAATTCAGATGGGGTTCTTTAATTAAAAAAATATTTAATTGGTTTTCTGGGGGAGGTTTTTCTGAAATTTTAGCTCTGTACTGGTAATTTTAGACCGTACTGTTCATCTTAGTCCATACTCATCATCTTTGTCCATACTGGTCATTAGACAGGTAACCCGCAAAAAAATTGTTTCGTTTTATTTCAGTTCTGAATTTTTTCTTTATTTCTTTTGTGTGGTGTTAAACATTTTTGGTTCAAAACCATTGGAGATCAACATAATGTAACCGAAACTAACATAACATAAGCAGAGCACTGCAGACGGGGGGCAAACCAGTCGCCGGGTCAATGCACAGACAACTGTGACATTCAGGGAGAGTGGTGGGAGGGAGTTGCCCAGGGAAGTAGGTAGGGCAGGATTTTTTGACAGCTTGGAAGAGCTTCAGTAAACCCAAAAATAAACAAACAACCAACAAACTTTTTTCAGTTTTTTTTATAGTTTTTAATTTAATTTAATTTTTCTTATAAATGTTATAATTTTCCCAGGGAAGGAGGTAGGTAGAGCAGGATCTCTTGGCAGCTTGGAAATGCCTCAATGAACCCAAAAATATACGAACAAGCAATAAACTTTTTTCTTGCTTTTTATGTTTTTTAAATTTTTTGGAATTTTCTTTTTTAAATTAGCCAATCAAGCTGCAATGAACACAAAACAAACACACAAACAAACAAGCAACAAACTTTTTTCAGTGGTTCAGTGTAACTAGTGACACTGAACCACCTTAGAAAATGCTACAGAGTTGCTCAAAGTTAATCAGATGCAACCTCAGGCTAGTCCTGTCATCAACAAAACTTCACCTGACAACTGCAAAACAGTAATATCCGTACACGAATCGTACAAGAATCTCAGCCAGAACTCCAAAGACAATAAAATTCAGCCAGAACTCCAAATACAATAATTCTGAAGTCTTGACCTAAGCTGCAATTGAGCTACACATTCATCCATGAAGACCCAAACTAATACTGCTGACAGCTCAAGCATCACACCAGGAACCCTGCTAAAAATGAAAAGCCTAAGAAGCTCATCGGAGTGATCTTCATCCTTCATCATGCAAGAACATCCTTTCCTTTGCAAGCTGAAAGCAGAAACTCTTGACAATGGAAGTGTTAAGAAGTTCCTGCAACCAACTTGAGAGACTACCCTTCATTCCACCCATAAGAGACTTTGCAAGCTTTGCCACTCTTGGCAACGTGACCTGGTGTCTTCATGAACTGTTCCAGGATTTGTCAAATTCAGGACACTGAAGATTCATCAGACTTAATCTTTCTCTTGAAAACATATGTGTATATTTTGCATGTTCCCCTCTTCTTTGTGTTTTACATGTCCAGGGGACAGCTTCATCCCCATCTATGGACTATGTTCAATGTTTACTATTTTTTCAATGTAAGACACTCACTACTCCCTTATGCAGGTCAGTTTTAGTTTCCCTTTTAGAGTGTAGGAAAGTTATTGTTTTCTTACATTTCTTAAAAGACTGGAAAAACATATTTTGTATTGCTTTTATCTGGAGTAAAACTATGTTGGATTCAACTTCTGTATCTCATTGAAGAGATAAGCTGCCTATGGATTTTTCCAAATCAGCTAGAGGCCATACTGTCAACTTGGCATCTGTTTTAAACAGCAAACTAGACACAGAACACTTAAAGCTCAGCAGGTCTCTGGTGATTTTTTAAAGAAGCAGTGCCACTTATTATATTTTAGGTACATGTTAAAAAAAGACATACCTCTCTCCCCAGAGAAACCAGCCCTGCAAACAATGCATACAGAATGGTATTCCAACAACTACATGGCTATTAGCTATGTGTTCTGCCACGCAGTGCTAATCATTCAAAAGAGAAAAAAAATCAGGCCAGTTTCCTCTGCCCTCTTCTTGCCCCATATAGTTGCAATCATATTGATATCATAAAGTTCTTTACTACAAAGGTGTTTTTATTGTCTTCCATGCAGTTTATAAGTTTTTTCAGATGCCAAAAAGCATTGCTTTACAGATTTGCTGATGGTATAGGTTTGTATTTACAAACACAATGGTTGCTTTAGGCAAGCCCGCACTTGGGCAGCCCAGTCTTGGTGTACATTGCATATTTGAGAGGGATATAAGATATTTTTTCTAAAGAAATATTCGAGATTTCTGGGAAGTGGCTGGCTACAAATGCCCAAGGATCTCATATGCAACATTGCATGTGCATGTAAATAACTTAGACCTGTGCTTTGTCCTTACCCACATTAGCAACAAGAAGCAGGACATGCTTACAGTATATATATCTGAAAGGGAAAATTTGCCAGTTAACTGATGTATGTTTGGTTATGTTCAGCTGGAATTTAGCTATATATTTATAGAAATTGGCACAAAAAGTATAAAACTAAGTACCTGTACAACTTAATAATAGTTCACCTCATTGCATTTTGATGGGTCCACTTCTGGATCTGATTACACAGTCTTTAGTGGCCAGTATTGTCTATTGACAATATACAGTACAAACCATACATACAAACTCTATTATCCAATACAGGTCTTTAGAGAAACAGTAGGCCTAAATCATATGGGGGTTATTCACAAAGTTGCCGAAGGTAGCCGTGTGAATAACCGACCCGAAGTGAAGTGAGCCAAACGCTGTTCGGCTATTCACTTCAGGCTTGTACGGCTGATTTCATCCTTACACTGACTGAAATCAGCTGTACATTGGCTTGCTTCGGCTGGGTTCGGGTCGGCCGAAAATGCCCAGCATGCTCGGCCGACCCGAAGTGCATAAGGAGTTCGACTCAGCTGATCCAACATCTGGATCAGCTGAGCCGAACCTCCGGCAGGCTACTCTATGCTGTTTGGCCTATTCTCATAGAGGCCGAACAGCAGTGAGTGAATAGCCGAATGCCGCCCTGCTCGGCTATTTAGCTCGTTACCTCTGTGGTATCGATTGGAATAGAAAAACTGTAGAAAAAAAGTGGAAACAAATAGAAAATGATTGGCAGAGCTAGCAGTGACAGCTAGCTCCGCCCAACTGTTTTCTATTGGCTGGGACCAGCTGTCATTACAATGAGAGCTTGTCAGAGCTGGTGGGGATATGAAAGCGGCTCTGCTAAGCTCTCATCCTAATGACAGAACAGCATTCCCTGGTTACCTAGTAACCAGGGGACGCTGTTCTGTCATTAGGATGAGAGCTCAGCAGAGTCGGCTTTCATATCACCGCCGGCTCTGCTAAGCTCTCATCGTAATGACAGATGGGCATCCCTGGTTACCCGGTAACCAGGGACACCCATCTGTCATTACACACCAAGAATCCGGCAGAGCCGCTGTGATATCACAGCGGTTACGCCGGGTTCTCAGTGTAATGACAGAATTACAGAATTACCAGGTAACCAGGGAAGCTGGTCTGTCTCTGCAAGTGGCTGGAGCCAGCCGTGAGATGACAGCTGGCTCCGCCCAGCTGTCAGTAGCAGGCGTTGGGCCAGCTTCGACTTTCACCTGTGCTCAGTCGAGCCGATGCATATGACTTCGTCTCGACAGAGCCCCTAGGCCAACTTCGGGAGCTGTACCTTCAGTTTTACTGAACCGAAAGGGTCCTGGGGCCGAAGCTAGCTGAAGGATCAGCCGAAGCTACGGCTAGATCCTTCGGCAGCTTTGTGAATAGACCCCTATGTTATTTTATGATTCCTATCAAACTGTACATAAAAAACAAAAGGCAGACACAGATAAATATTTTGTCTTCCTGTAAGTTTGCATGGAAGGGTTTGTGCACTGAAAAGTGACATTTTTCAGTTATAGACAGGGACTAGTAATCTGAGCCGGCTTTTTGCTACTAACTTGTGTTGGATAGTGTAACAACTAGGTCTCCCTGCCTTAATTCCTGGCTCTATTCCAGTTGAAAGTTTTGTTAGCAGAAAAGGTAGAATGGGAACCCTTCAAAATGGCAACAGCAGATGTGCAAACAGGGAACTGAAACAAAGAGATTGCAGCAACACGAGATATTAAAAAACTATCAATGGTTTGGAATATTAACCCATCATAAAATCTCTAAAAAGCTAAAATATAAGCTTTAATATGTTAATGTAAAAGTCCTTTAACCAGTTGACATCTATGGACCCGCTGATCGCCTATATGTCAAACACCCGGTAACGGGTGTGTTTAATCGTCGGGTCTTTTCTGCCCGTGCGTGCCCGCTAGGGGGCGCGCGCGAGCAGAAAATAATTGCCGTCTGGAGACGGCAACCCGCAAATGCAGCAGTGCCGTTCGTCCGTTTTATTACTACGGGCGGACGGCAAGAGGTTAAATATTTTCATACCTCCAAACAATTTATGAGAAAGGGGAACCTTTTTCAGCACAATGCAATTAAGCAGCGGACACACCCCTGCCAAGCCCCCAGTTATACAGACATTTAAGAATTTATATGCTAAAAATGATTCATTAAACCAAGATTTTTTCCCAAAACTAAACTAACTTTTTCTTTACACTGGCTTTTTGACATAGCAAACATGGTATTTAGGAGATAGAATTAGTATTTTAGTGCAGATAACACTTTTGATACTTAACCACTTGCCATCCGGGACATTTTCATACTATTTGTGCACACATGATAAAATATACATTTGTGGCTAGAAAACAGCTTCAGACCCCCAACAATGATGTATTTTCTGAAAGCTGAGGCCCTGTAGAATAAAAAAATGCTAGGTGCAATTTTTTATGTTGCACGATATTTGCGCAAATGTTTATCAAACCCGTATTTATAGGAAAAAATTAACTAAATTAAAATTTAGTGTACAGAAACATAATATAATACCCAATTTTTTGGTAAAATATGAAAGACGGGATCACGTCGGGTAAATAGATACCAAACATGTCAAGGCTTAAAATTGCGTTCGACCGTGAAGCCGCAAAAAAAGTAAATACTCAAACTTTCCCATAGGGAACAGTTTAAATGACTTTACCGCTCATCAGTTTAGTGCTAACAGTCATTGACAGTGCTAGAATTATTGCTCTCACTCAGACGTTCACGGCGATATGTAACGTGTGTAGCCCAATTATCATTTTCGCATGTAGGCGTACCGACGCGTGTTTGCGTGTATACAGTATGTGCGTGCACGTGGGAAACGGGGGTCTTAAAAATTTTTTTTTGCCATTTTATAATTTTTCTTTTATGTTACTTACATTTTTAAAACTTTTTAACACTTTATTTTATTTTTTTCCACTAACCCTATTGCTATTACATAGGGAGCTAACAAGCACCCTATCTAACAGCAGATAGGGTGTGACAGGTGCTCTTTATGGAGACATCAGGGGTCTTGCAGACCCCTAATGTCACCTAGGGACCCCAAAGAAGCTGAGGAAGCAGAGATCTGCTTCCCCAGCTTCATCTCCTGGCTCTAAGAGGCGGAGACTGTGTACAGTGACACTGGAAGTGATGTAATACACATCACTTCCGGGTCCAGTGATCGGAGGAGAGATCAGCTGCTGGAAGCTTCACTTCTGCCGCTACCTGCCACCGCACGGTACAAACGATTCGGCGCCTGTACAGACGCCGGATCGCTTGTAAATTAACAGCAATCGCCTGCTGTTAAGAACGGTACCAAGAACACGGCTGCTGCAGCAGCCGTGTTCTTGTTTTAACCACTTCAAAGGTCCACCGTCAATAGACGTATTGCGGCCCAGAAGTGGTTAATTAGTACATTTTCATAGATATCTGTACATGAGACCAAAAGAGGGACAGCTGAGGAGGAAAGAGTTACAGAGGGATTAGGGTGTAAATTAGGGATAGTCCCTCTAAATGGAGGGACATTTGGGAGGTATGTATTTTAAAATCTACAGCTTTCATTAAAATAATACCCTGTAATCCTGCCATGGACACAGACTTCCAATAGAGACTGCAAGTAGCCTTTCAAGAAACAGTATGCAGCTATGGTCTACTGTTGTCACCATCAGGCAACTTGACCTGTGAAATGCCATGCATCCATCACTGGAGTGAATGTAGACAGAAAGTGGCTGCAAAGAGGCTGAAGAAAATCATCAGCACTGAGATGTACAAAGTATAAAAAGGTGGAAAGAAGTATTTTGTTAAAGTGGACCTTAAGTAAATTGCAAGGTTCACTTACACTGTTCAGATCCCATCCCTCTTTACAAATCACCTTCCAAATTAGGTGCGATATGTAACTGTAAAGAAAAAAGTTAGGGCTTACACATACCTCGCTCTAGTCTTCTGCCTGTAGTGCCTAGGTGAGGAAGACACTCCATGTCACACTCCTTCCAGCTAGATCATAGGTAATAAACATCAGCCGAAATCTCATGAGAAGACACTCTTGCAGTGGACTGCAGTGTCTCCTTAGAGATTTTGCCCGCTTTGCATTCTCCAGGAATCTTCCTGGAAGGATGGAGGCATCATGGCCAGTGATGCGGAAGATGAGGGTAAGGTAACTCTAACTCTAACTATTGTGTACAGGTATTATACCTCTTAATAGTAGGTGATTTGTAAAAGCAAACCTTGCTTTTTTATGATGCACAGAGCTTTAGCAAACTAAGTGTTACTCACTAAAGAGCTGAAGGATCAAGCTGTAGCTTCGGCTGATCCTTAGGCTCTCTTCGGCTGCATTCACAGTAGCCCGTACAGCAGCCGAAGGCGGCCGAGTGACTCAGCCGAGCCGAAGGCATATGCTTCGGCTCGACTGAGCCAAAGTGACAGCTGAAGCAGGGAGAACAGCCTGCCAAAGGATGGTAGTCACCCTGCAAATGACAGCCGGGTGGAGCCAGCTGTGATCTCATGGCTCGCTCCGCCCAGTTGTAATGACAGATCAGCATCCCCAAATGACCTGGGGACGCTGATCTGTCATTTAAACATTAACAATGGGGAGGAGCCAGCTGTGATGTCATGGCTGGCTCCTCCCCATTGTTATTCATTGGCTGGGACATGCTCGAAGACTTTAGCAGGTGGCGGCCACTAGGAAACAGTTGGGTGTAGCTAGCTGTCACTGCTAGTTCTGCCGAATTTTTTCATTATTTTTATTATTTTCTCTTTTTAAAAATAGCTTTATTTATTTTTTCATTTGACTATTTGTTTACATTTTACAAAAAAATTTCCAACCTTTTTTTTCCGCTCTCTTCAAAGATTTTCTATTCTGCTTGGTACCTATGAGAATAGGGTCAAACTGCAGCGAGTGAGCTGCCGGAGCTTCGGCTCAGCTGATCCAGATATTGGATCGACTGAGTCGAAGTTCCCCTGCACTTGGGCTCAGCTGAACATGCAGAGCATGTTCAGCTGACCGAAGGCAGCCGATGTACGGCTGAAATTAGTCGTAATGAGCTGGAGTGAATAGCCGAACATCATTCGGCTCTGTTCACTTCGGCTCGGTTATTCACTCCGCTAACCCTTTAAATGTCTTTCAGTTAAGGATTACATCTACTTTATCCCTACAGCATCTATGAAAAACTGAAATATTAGTGTAGGGTGCACTGATTGCTAAAGTAAAATCATAAAAAATCTTATGACACTAGTTCGGCATAAAAATTATAGTTTCACTTTTTTAGCATGCTTATCTATTGCTTGCCCTAATTATACCGAAAGTGTAGACTAAACTTTCTTTTACAGTTCTCTGGCACTGTAAAATGTAGAAGTGACTATAAAAGCTGGCAGAGACCTTTTAAGGCAAACTTATTTTGAAACTTGTTCCAGCTTCCAGATGATGCAATTTATGTTAATTATAGACACCATCATGAGAATCAAATATCCAGGGAAATACAAGTTTGTCAAAGAAAGCCTTGTTTTAGATTGTTTTAAAGCTATTGTACTGATAAAACGAAGACAGAAACTAAATTCCCAGCACTGCCATCAAAAATAATATTCCAGATCCCTGAAAAAAACAGGAGTGGCACTTAGATCTTGAAGTTTTCTTTTAGCACTGGGCTTATTCGTGTTTCATGTTCTCTTTCTAAAGGCAGAATGTAATTTCTCACATTCAGATCATTGGTACCCTCGTCTTCCCAACATAAATATTTACTATATGAGAACAAATAACTTCGCAAACTCCAGTACATAAACTGAAAAAAGATTTGGCTTTTTATTAATAGAGCCGCAGAACCACAAAGCATTGCAATAATATGAAATGTCTTTTACGATGGTTCCCTTGTTATTATTTCATTTGTGCTAAATGAGGACAGGCCAAGCAAACGAGTTACTCATATAATGTGCAGAAGAAATATCGTTGGGTCTTAGAGCCCCTGCGGATTTTAACAGATTTTACCAAAATATTTTTGCAGATTCCTATTGTTTTTTTACTTAAAAATGTGGCAGACATGAAGGAAACGTATAGGTCTTTTTCAAGAGTAACAAAAATTCAATTTCCCTGCCCAGCATGAAACTTTTTCAGTATATTTCATATATTCCTGAAAACCAGATCTGAGTCTTTTTAGAACTAAAGTCGGAGACTTTGAATACAAAGCGAGATGGGAGAGTAAAAAGGAGACATGATTTTCTTCTGTGTGCTCATGTGAAAGTTTTCTTATTGTGTAAACAAGATAACACAAATCAGTAAGGATTCATACACAATTCATTACCTCTTAATTAGAGCCAAGTAAACAAATGTTGGTATAATGTGGAGACCAGACACGTCTTTTGGAGCGAGTTATTAATGTGCGCTACAATCATGTCAATATAATTGGTTATGCAACAGTAGCTGCATGATATTATTGAGCTTTTATGTAACAAAGATATCTAGGCTGTAATAGCATAGCATACCTGTGTATACATCCTGTGTCTTAGTGTGTCAGCTAAAAAAGATCACTATTTTATCCCAATAATTTAAAACCATTTTAGATACAGGTAGTATATGTACCCACATCAGTCTTTTTAGCTTCCTGTAATGCTCTGCAAAGCAGAATTCAGAGAGCAAGGAGCAGCAAAATGAGAAGGGGGCATCTGTGACCAAGTTGTATTGCTTAACTGCAGTGGAGAAAAGTAAGGTGATGTATGTCATTGTTTGTCTGGATTTGAACTGTAAAGCCCAACTCCCAACCAACCTCATGCCACCCATTCACAGAGAAGAATTGTACTTTACATCCATAATAATTTTATTTACAAAATAATACCAACTTAGTGAATGAGGTGAAGCTCTGCGGACTTCCAACATCCAATCATATGCAAGCAAAAATATTGTTTTACTATTTTCCTTACACATGATTGGGTATTCTTTGAGTTTTCACCACATTCACTAAGCTAAGGGAAAACTCCCTTGTAAAGTGAACAGCCTATTTGCATCTAGTAAATCAATTCCATTATATCTAAAACAGATTTATTTTTATTGACATGTGTGAATTTTCACCAAAACAAAATTAGAAGGGAAACATTTTTTTATGGGGACATTTGTCCAGGGACAACTGTCTAACAGGTGGTTTTCCTGACTTTGGAGAGATTTCCTCTCATTTTCAGTTTTATTCTACTGGAAAGGAAGTCAAGGAAAATCTCCCAAATGGAACACAGAAACAAAATTTAAAAAAAATCAGGCCATGACACCAAATGCTTTTTCTGCACTTCACCTCTTGGGCTAGTCCTTATGGCTAAGACCAGGTGAAATTCTTAAACCAGACCCTAGGGCCTAGTCATTGTCTTGCACATTGGTAATTCCTGTATTTATTTTTCTCACTTTTGATGGAGGATGGAGGGTGTGGGTCTTCAGGTCTGCCCTGAAGTCTAGTGGGAGCACCCAACTGCTTCGGGTACCCTATAGAGATGGCTTCAGCTAGGTGGGCACAGGTGCTCTGCCCCTGTCAGGAGCCTTGCACCCTGGGAGCTTAGGAAAAGGGACCATTTCACACCCTAGTGCCCTTTGTTTTTTTCTGTGTGTGTTCACATGCCTTTTTTTAAGGTTCGCTATGCTGTTTACTTTTTTTACACCCACCGCGGGTTTAAATAAAAAATACTTTACATGGTCAGGAACCAGACTGATTGCTTCTTGGTCTCTTGTGCAGTACCCAAAACTGTCCTTATCCAGCAGATGAATGTTCCTATTGGGCAGTAATCACAATAATGTTCTCCCTGCACGGTGAACTTGCCAGGTGTACATCTACTTACAGATTGTAGTCACCATGGGGGTCAACCAAAGCAATTTAAATGCAGTAAAAAGCCACTGCTCCCCTATATTATAGTAATAGTTGCTGACTGCTACTCTCTTTTATAGTCATAATTGGAATTATTTCCCTTCACATATTATATTTTGCTTGCTATTTTAAATGATGCACCAGAAATTGTTGCACTATATGGCCTCTATGGAACACTCTCTTTTTGTTTTTAAAAATAATAAAGTTTGAATTGACACACTTCTTTGCTGCCATGCACTGCTTATTGGCAACCGACTTAACATAACTCCCTCTCCCAACTGTTATTTTGGTACTTCAAATGTAAACCTCTGTGGTTTCAGTTATCTTCATTGCCCCCTGGACAACTGCCATGGAATCAATTGTTGCCATTTCTTTTATCTGCACCTGCTACTTGTATATCTCTTTTCTGGGCCTATGTTGCTAATTTCAAGTCACTCTTTTATCATAAAGCAGACAAGTTTTTTGCTGCACTTTGTTTTGCTAATGGGATACTTTGTGAAAAAGGTGCTTCTGGCCAAGACTGAAGATTTACATTTTTCTGTTACTAATGTTGCACTGTAGAAGAAAATCACAACTCTCTTAGATGTATATTTAGTAAGTTAGTATACTACTGTAGAGCTTGTGTATGTAAGAAAAAGCACAATTGTACAGGCTCCACACCTGTACTAAAATTGCTTATAGTAATGTCACTGCACACTGTTAGCTTCTCCTCTGCTGCTGTCAATCACTAGTGGGGACCTGATGGAGAACTGCAGAAGAGGGCGGGTATAATAGCTAGTTTGCTATTGGCTATTGCAAATTGAAATAGACAATAGGAATCTAGCAATGCATTCCTATGGTGTAAAATTATAATACATACAGTAAAGCAGTGTTTCTCTCCTGGGCGGCTGGGAGCGGGATACTGGTAACCTGGGACCGGGAGCGGGAGACTGGTTAGCTGGTAACCAGGGACGCTGATCTCTCTGCAAGTGGCCGGAGCCAGACGTAAGATCACGGCTGGTCTGCGCCCAGCTGTCAGAAGCATGCTGTCGGCCGGCCAATGGACTTCGCGAGCTGTACGGGTTATACTGAATAGCCTGTACAGCAGCCCTTCAGTTCTACTGAACTGAAGGGGTCTTGGGGCCCAAGCTAGCCAAAGGATCGGCCGAAACTATGGCTAGATCCTTCGGCTGCTTCGTGAATAGACCCCATAGTGTGCATTAGTTAAACGATGAAACAAAAAAACCCAAAAGGGCGCAACACTGGGTGGGCTAACTGACCGGGTCGGGAGACCCAGGGAAAATGACAGGAGAATAGTGTGACAATGGGTGCACTGGGCAAAAAACCGAAGGATAGCTGAGGAAAAAGAATAAGCACTTACATTTCGTTTCACGGGACCAAAGGATGGACGGCCGGTGCAAAGGATCGGGTCATCCGTGGTATCTACCTGGAACTGGAGAGCCAGGGGATGTGCATCCACACGGGGAGAGGAGGCTGTGGGCGAGGAAGAAAAGGGGGGGAAAGAGCAACCACAGGAATGGGGACTCAGTCCGTGGCCCGCTGTGTGAGTCCAGGGGCTGAGTAGTGTGGGAAAGAATCAGCGGTGTCAGAAGCAGGCAGAGCTGCTGTGACCGCGGCTGCGGCTCGTGCTGCTCGGTCACTGTCGGCGCAGGCTGGGGTAGTGTGCGGGTGC
>NW_017306717.1:314714-314954 GCF_000935625.1 Nanorana parkeri | reverse complement strand
TCGGGTCATCCGTGGTATCTACCTGGAACTGGTGAGCCAGGGGATGTGCATCCACACGGGGAGAGGAGGCTGTGGGCGAGGAAGAAAAGGGGGGGAAAGAGCAACCACAGGAATGGGGACTCAGTCCGTGGCCCGCTGTGTGAGTCCAGGGGCTGAGTAGTGTGGGAAAGAATCAGCGGTGTCAGAAGCAGGCAGAGCTGCTGTGACCGCGGCTGCGGCTCCCGCTGCTCGGTCACTGTC
>NW_017306717.1:312965-314591 GCF_000935625.1 Nanorana parkeri | reverse complement strand
CGTTTCGAGGAGTGATACCTCTTTTTCAAGCTCGAGAAGGAACATATCGTGGCGGCGGGAAACCGCCGATTTAAATGTGACAGCTGGGTGGAGCTTAGTGACAGTGGGCGGGGGAGCCGCACGCTCGAAGTAGTGGAGCCTCGGCATGTGTAATAATCGGTAAGAGCTAATGCTACACTAACCAGGTTGAACAATTGGGGGCAACTTGGGGGTGGATCTATAGCCCCTATTCTGTCCGTAGGAGAGCGTGCCATGGGCATAACAGACAGGAATAGTGAGTCACCACCGGGGGGAGGCATTAGAAATGTCTTAAAGGAGGGTCTAAGGTTGATTGTCTAATTGTATGCAATCTTAGAAGGGGGGACAATTCGTGGTGTGTGTGTGTTAAAATAGATTTCTAATTATGTATGGTAATTCTATTGCAGATTTGAGAGGGGGCTGCTGAAAGGGAGCATTAAATACGGGTATTTCGTCTCGGGGACCTGTCTACCATATATTGTTTTTAATATATTGTTTTGATAACGCAAAGAAATAGTTAAAAATGAGATTTGGGGAGGATCTCAATGGGAATAAAAAGTTAGGACATGAATAATGAGCTATAAGAGATGAATAAAAACTATAGGTTTTAAAAATATGAGTATAAAAATAGACAAAATTTATTAAAACGAGTATTTAAAACGAATGTTTAAACGAATGATGAAAAAGGTGCTTAAAAAGACTATCATGGCAACGCGTGGGTCATACTGATATGTGAAAGAGCGTAACACAATTTAAACTGAGGCTGAGTTTGTGGAGGGGAACATCGGGTATGTGGGGGACCGATTGGTCTGGGTATTCAGTGCGTCGATGGGCAGTGGGTGGGCATCGTTTATAGAATGGTCAAAATTTCCAGTTCTTCATTTAGTCCCGTTGGAACAAGGGTATTCAGTTTGTATATCCAGAATGTTTCTTGTCTGCATAGCTTTTGGAAACGTTCGGCTGGGGAGAAATGGTCAGGAATTTGTTCTATGGCGAAAACGCAAAGATCCTGGATGCGTTTGCCGTGTTTTGCTGCGAAGTGTCTAGGGACGCTGTGATCACAGTTGCCGTCAGCGATGAAGCGTCTATGATCTCCTATCCTCTTTCTCAGCGGACGGATGGTGCGACCAATGTATAATAGATTGCACGGGCATTTTAGGCCATATACTACGTGGTCATGTGAGCATGTGATAAACTGTTTTATGTGATATCTGTTATCTAAGTGATCGGTGAAGGAGGATTGGCCGTGAGTAATGAACTGGCAAGTCAAACAGCGGGATTTTTTGCATTGATATATTCCCACTCTATTGTCAAATTTCTGATGTGATGAGTCTCTGGTGGCCCCGGTTGATATCCTGCTTGGTGCTAATTTATTTTTAAGGTTACGGGCCTTTCTAAAAGTGACTGCAGGTTTGGTGGAAATGTAAGGGCCTAATTTGGGGTCTTGTTTTAAGATGTGCCAATTTTTTCGAATTATACTTTGTATTCTATTATGGTTATTGTTGAATGTGGTGATGAATCGGGTTTCTGCTACGGGCTCTGGGCGGGTGTCTGTTTCTAGTCTAGGTGGTTGTAAATATGCGGAGTATGCGTTATGGATGAGTGTTT
>NW_017306717.1:298111-312758 GCF_000935625.1 Nanorana parkeri | reverse complement strand
AAGCTTATCCAGAAACACTCATCCATAACGCATACTCCGCATATTTACAACCACCTAGACTAGAAACAGACACCCGCCCAGAGCCCGTAGCAGAAACCCGATTCATCACCACATTCAACAATAACCATAATAGAATACAAAGTATAATTCGAAAAAATTGGCACATCTTAAAACAAGACCCCAAATTAGGCCCTTACATTTCCACCAAACCTGCAGTCACTTTTTAGAAGGCCCCGAAACCTTAAAAATAAATTAGCACCAAGCAGGATATCAACCGGGGCCACCAGAGACTCATCACACCAGAAATTTGACAATAGAGTGGGAATATATCAATGCAAAAAATCCCGCTGTTTGACTTGCCTGTTCATTACTCACGGCCAATCCTCCTTCACCGATCACTCAGATAACAGATATCACATAAAACAGTGTATCACATGTTTTTTGTTTCAAGTTTGCAGATACACAGGCACTCCTCCTGGGTTTCAGGGCTGCACACGATCTAGGGTCATACACTGTTCACCCCCTTATTATCATTACAAGAGCGCTGTTTGTACGTTTTGTATTAGTTAAACGATGTCTGACATCATCCAGCCCTTTTCTCCGTAGGCTTACTATCCCTGACCTTCCCCTTTCATTCATTGGATTTCAGTTCTTTAACTAATGAAGGCTCAGAATCATATGTGGGTGTTGCCTAGGGAGGTCTGCATGCAAATGTCCATTCCTCTAAACTGGCACCCATGCATCAAGGCATTTTGATATTGCATAACTCCTCCCAAGAGTGAACCCATTGCTTGCATAAGGGCAAGAGGAATCTTGAAAGCTGTACTGAAGCAGATTTTTGTGTTGTTCTAAGAAAGCTATTACAGAACCCTGCTGTCTCCTTTACTCACCAGCTATGATCTGCCTGCCTTTCACAGAAAAGCACAGAGACCCAGTGATGACAGTTGTAATGAAAATAGTAAGGTTTAACTTAAACATTTTGATGAAGGGGAGAAGAAGAACAAGTGAATACAAAACATAAGGAGAGTAAACTTTAGGTTTAACAGATCTTATGAGGAGAAGCTTGTAAGCTTGTGTGTCCCTAATTCCTCTACGTGACCCAGCTTGTATAAGTGACCGTATTCTTAATGTTTTGTGGTACAGTTTTGTAAAAGCATACAATACACACACACTTTCAATGTATGTTTCCCATGCTAATTAATCATTTACTTTGCTCTGGTTTGGCCTCATTTTGGATACTGTATGATGAGAAGTATTTACTTAGTGCTCATGTATGCATTAGCACATCTAATGCTAGTGCTAACTACAATTTTCCAATATCATTGCCCTTACATAGACTCTGCAAAGGGTTAATAATCAAAACTTTGTGAACATTGTTTAAATCCACAATAAACTGCTTGTGATCAAGTTTGTTGACAATAAGGTATTGCAATTTGTTTACAGAAACTTAAAGTAGTAAAGAAACATTATTCATCTTATGACTCTGCCACTAAGAAGTTACGAAGTTTAGCAATGATATGCTGATGCCACAGACATGTGTGAATGGTATTGCCACTTTGTACATGGGTGCTGATTTTAAAAATGAATCATTCTGCTATTAATAAATGTATTCCCTTCAATAGAGGATTGGCATTCTTTGGGACTCATTTACATATGTGTGAAGTGAGTTGAACTGAGGTGATACAAATTGAAATGAGCTTATATTTGCAACAACCAGCCAAGCTATGGATCTTTTTTCATTCCGCTGCAGATGATTAGAAGTAAACACAGGTTAGTTGCTATACGCACCTGCACATCTTTGCTATTTTTATAAATACAATTTACCTGAAGCTGCAAAATCAGTGCATGATAGGTCTCCAGCCAACTGGGACATGAGAACAGTGGCATAAATGTAGAATCAAATACAAGTTTAATGGACAGATTAACATAGAATTAGATTTCCTGGAAGATACTTCTATATCAGATTTTAAGAGCCCAGATGATAAATAGATGGCTCTGCAAAGAAACTCCCTATAGTGGAGGATGGCTGCTATCCCCCAATGATGATATGTTCACTATTATTTGTGGTAAATTATTTAGCTTTTTTTTAAACATCTATCTCCTAAAATTAAAAAAATGTCAACTTTTGCTTTAAATATTAGTATTTTGGTCTTAATTTAAAAATTCTGAGACAGGAAAAAAGTTTGGTCAACCTTAAAACTGCTTTCCGGAAGGCTTAAGGAGGAATTAAAGGACAAAATTACTTTAATAAGGCATAACAAACTTTAAAGGATTTTATTCCAGTGCGGTTGTTGCAGTTTAAATTAGTAATGGCAATTACCTCCAATTTATCAAGTTATATCAGCAGACTTAAGATGAAGTTAGCACACTAATGGGGAAAAATATGAGCAATAGATGGAAAAATGATCATATAGATTACATCCCTATTTCTGTATATTTGTATTATCTTAACTGATGATCGAATGCATATTCAGCATGAAGGAAATTAATCACTGAGCTTTCTGGCAGTTTAATTGGGTTAATTAGACTAAGTAGGTTTTGGCTTACTTTTTTAAAATTACTATAGTTTTACTAAACATTCTATTTTAACTGGGGCTGGCACATACAAAAGTACTGTGTGTGATGCTGACACATATGGTGGCACTATGTAATAAATTAAATAAATAGTGTAATAAAAATATGATCAAAAAGTATAAAATGTTAAGAAGCCAACTTTTTAATACTTAAAGCCAGACTTCAGACAGGTTTAAATATTTTATTTTGAACAAAATGGGGAAGAGTTAGAGCCTCTGTAAAGTTTTTGTTGCTGTATGTGTCTCTGTTGTGGAGATATCTCTTCATCCACTGCCATGAAAGACACCCCCACAACCAATGCCCTAGGGCTTGTGGGGAAGAGTCCCTTGTCACCATTGCTAGCTTGACCCCCCCCCCTTTCCTGCCCTGCCAGGCCTGTGCTCGGATCTGGGGTCTGGTATGGAATTTTAGGGGGGACACCACATCCCCCCCTTCTTTGGGGGTGGGGTTCCTCCTTAAAATTCCAAGCAGACCTTAACCGCCTCCCAGCTGGCTGTTATAATTAAACGGCAGGTCGGGAGCTTCCTGGATGTGACAGGCTGTCTAAAGACGAGCAGGAGTGGGAAACTGCAAAATATAAAAACAGGCAGCAGGTGTCATTCCATCTTTGTTTTGATATGAGATGGAATGAGACATGCCCAGTAGTCCCTTATCAACATAACCTGTGTGGTTACACTATCTTGTTGGGTCCTAAGCCCTACTTCATAGAAGCAATGGTTTCCATACACTGCACTAATGATGGCTAAGAAGCCTAAAAGAGCTATTTGTAGTTTGGAATAAATAGCTGTATAATTTTTGGCTACATAAGCACTATACAACAGCAGTCCTCGATGTGAATCTGACTGATGGGGCATAAAGGAATGGTTTGCATGGCTCTCCGTTTGCAGTAGCGTGCTGGACTTACCTGAGAGCCTGCAGAGCACACCATAGATCCTGCATACCCCACCTGAGACTCTCTATGGTGGGCTCTGCAGGGTCCCAGGTGGGCTGGTCTGGTCGTTGGGGTCCCTTTCCCTGTACCTCCTCCCAACTCTTCTTACCTGCTGCTGCTGGGGCCCAGCCTCCTCATCCCCTTCCCCTGTCACCTCTGCCATGCCGCCCGGTACAGTTGATACCCATGTAAGGGGCCCCCCAGGCTGCCCAGACCCCTCACATGGGTTCAGGCCATACCCCCCGATGGCAGTGTTCTATCAAAGTTTGTGACTACGTTAGAATGTGTGACCAGTGGCGCAGTCACACATTCACACGTTTTAACGTAATCCCGTCCGGTTTTTCGGCGGTGGAATAGGTGAAGCATTCCAGTGCTTTCCCAGCTGTTCCAGGGCAGATTGGCATCGCAAATCGCATGTGCAGGAGAACCGATCTGCCCTGGAACAGTTGATCGGTCCTGAAATGTCACTTCTCTCCGACTGCGATCTCACATTCCACCGCACTCACAAAGTCAGATAGAAGTGCCATTTCAGGACCAGTCAGGGCAGATAATTTCTCCTGCACATGCGATTTGCGATGCCGATCTGCCCTGGAACAGCGAAGAAAGCATTGGAATGCTCCACCTATTCCACTGCCGAAAAACTGGGCGAGATTACGTTAAAATGTGTGAGCACATCACCGGTCACACATTCTAACGTAGTCTCAAACTTTGATAGAACAGAGACCCTGTTTGTAATCATTTAATCAGAAAAATAGATTATAATAGGGAACATTACAGTGTAACGTTCCCTATTTAAATCCACTTTCCTAATTACATGAAATAGCAGTGCACAACCATCCCCCTAAACCCCCCCTGCCCCCCGCCGCTCAGACTCACCCAGCCAGAGGATCGCAGCAGCCAGGGGGTGTTGATGTGTGCACTGCAGGGGGCGGGGCGTGTGACACACACGTCTCCTCTCCCGCCGCCTGTTACTAGGAACGCGGCCGGGAGGGGAGGTGAGTCACAGGACCCGCCCCCTCACGGAGAAAACCATCGGCAGTGTGGGGCCCCGGTGTTCTAACCCCGGGACCGTGCACTGCCCCATATTGCAGGACCGCCCACACGGAGGCTGTGGGGTGCCCAGGACTGGACCCCACTGGGCCCCGCCACAGCCTCAGGCCCCTGGTGCGCTTGCACTGGCTGCACCGGTGGTAGTTCAGCCCCTGGGTCTATGTCTGCATTCTGGAGACATAGATCCACACTCTCCTGTGTTCATGTGGTCAATGAAACCCTTCCAGCCTCCTCCTACTCTCATATATACTATGGGAGAAGATGCCCAATAATTACATGAAAGAAACAAGTTGATGACTACATTAATCATTGCAGTCAAGGCAAAGCAATCATGTTACATGTGGCATAACCTATAAACTGTGTTTGCAGGTCAGTTGAAGTACTTCCCAATAGTGATGGGCCGAACACCCCTGTGTTCAGTTCTAATTCAAACTTTTGAACATGGAAAAAGTTATAATTCGAACTAAGAACTCCTTGCAAGTCTATGGGGGTAGAACTTTGAAAATCAAATGTCCCCATTTTGAAGGCTTATGTGCAAGTTATTGGCCATAAAAAGAGTATGGGGATCCAGGTACTGGCCTGGGGGACATGTATCAATTAAAAAACTTTGTAAAAGATACAATTTTTAAAGGCAATCATTTTAACATCACTTAAAGCGTAACAATAAAAACGAAAAATTCCTTTAAATATTGTGCCTGGGGGGTCCCCCTAAGATGCCTGTAAAGTGGCACATCTGTACAATGTATAGAATCTGTTGCAGCAATACTGAAATTTCTAAAGAATTAATTACATTTAAATTGCATGTAGCTTGATTTGCTGTGTCTGTGTGTCTGTGGAGATACACACAGCTTACAAGCACACAAGGGTGACTGCACACCACTCTGCTTGATACAAGAGGCACTCTAAAACGGGAAGTCAGGACCAGTGCTCAGGGGAACAGCTGATTCCGCAAGAAACAAAAACTTTGGAGTAGCATTTATTGGGATTTCATCAGCATCTGAAAGTGCTTAAAATCCCTTTGACTTTAATATCACTTAACATATCTTTAAGAAAGAAATCTCTGTGTCTATATCATGTTATCCCCTATCAGCTTGTTTTCTTTTAGTAAACGGCTGATATCAGGTATAAATTTGGTTATCCCACTAGTCCAAAAATAAATGTAATTAATTAATATTAAACATAGAATGGTATTAATATCATTTTGGAGCCTTAAATATAATGATCACCAGAGGGAATACAACTAAAGGAAGAGAGAGCAATCAAATATTTTCAGTTAATTGTAACAGCAATAATTTAAGAGTTTTTTAGTATGAACTAAAGTTACATTTTGTTACAAGTCAAACCAAATGACAAAACATATTTATCTAGATGACTCCTATTCTGACTCCGATCGTTGTGATAGCGAAATATATCCCTTGCTGAGACCTCTATGCCTGGCCTGTATAAGCAGATATACTCACTGCGGACAATCCTCGTCAGATAGCTGAACTCGTCAATACCGATTCATTCAAAAGAGGTGTTTATTCTTTAACATCAGGTTACAGCAGATGATAGGAACAGCAGATGAACGGTTATAGTATTGTGCGGTCAAAAGATGATGCCTTTCCTACGTACTGTGCAGATTACATATGTGTCCTTGTTACATGTGGCTGTTCACTGTGGCCATGACACAGGAAGTACTGCACACAGGAAGAAGGAAGGGGCGTACACTAGGGGGAAATACGTCGTCACATGAAGAATAATTACAGAAAGACATGTATATTACAACAAAAGGCCACTAGTTGGCAGCATAGGATAACACATGGATTTAGCTATGAGAAAATAGTTAGGCAAATCACACTATATAAATTCTAACCTATATAACAATGCTAATATTAACTGAAGCTATGCATCTCATATTCTATGCCCCTATTGGGGCGGCACAACTCCTGCATATCTCATCCACCTACTATACTGTATATTAAGCATAGGTTTCTGTGCAGTGTTTATTTGTCCTTTATGCAAATAATCACTCTTTCTTCTTAGAGTGTTAAATAATAGCATTATGGGAGGAGTATCACTTACAATTGTTTGCAGTATTTAGAGAAATTAGTTATTGTAATATTACTACATTTAAAAGATTTCTTTATGACTATCACTCCTGTGGGAATAATGCTCTTATGTCAAGCACATTGAACCATTAAAACAATATCAGGGTTATTCACAAAGCTAGCCGAAGGATCAGCCGTAGCTCCGGCTGATCCTTCGGCTAGCTTCAGCCGCCAGGGCCCTTCAGTTCAGGTAAAACGAAGGGCTGCTGTAAGGGCCATTCACTTTAGCCCGTACAGCTCCCAAATTTGGCCAAACAGCTCAGTCGAGCCTAAGGCATATGCTTCGGCTCGACTGAGCCGAGGTAAAACCCGAAGCGGGCCTTGCAACTGACAGCTGGCTCCGGCCAGTTGCAATGATGGTTCAGTGTCCCCTGGTTACCAGGTAACCAGGGGACGCTGAACTGTCATTACAATGACAACTCGGCAGAGCTGGCCATGATATTAGGGGATGCTGAACTTAAACAATGACAACTCGGTGGAGCCGGCCGTGATGTAATATGTAGCCCTGTACCCCCTTTTCCACTTACAGAGCTAAGTTATTGTTTTTCTTTTAAATAAATATTCATGTAATTTTATTGGCATCTATCTTCATTTTGTACATTTACCAGTAGCTGCCTCATTTGCCACCCTCGGCTTATATTCGAGTCAATACTTTTTCCCAGTTTTTTGTGGTAAAATTAGGTACCTCGGCTTATATTCGGGACGGCTTATACTCGAGTATATACGGTAATTGTTTCTTTCTTTTTTTCTTCTTTCAATAATCTTTATTCTGTTTTTTTTCAATCATCTTTGATTTTTTTTATTTTTTAAATCTTTATTTCTTTTTTAACATTTATCATTCATTTACTTTAGTAAACATTTTTTTAATACTTTTTGTTTTTTTTTCATCTTTTTTCACTGTTTAGCTATTCTGCTCGGTACCACAGAGGTACCGAGCAGAATAACCGAGCCGAGTGCCACTCAGCGGCATTCGGTTATTCACTCACTGCCGTTCGGCCCCTACAAGAATAGGCCGAACGGCAGCAAGTAGCCTGCCAGAGGTTCGGCTCAGCCGATCCAGATGTTAGATTGGCTGAGTAAAACTCCTTCTGACGATGTTCGGCTGAAATCTGCTGTACAAGCCTGAAGTGAATAGCCGAACAGCGTTTGGCTCACTTCACTTCGGATCGGTTATTCACACAGCTGCCTTTGGCAGCATTGTGAATAACTCTGTATATTTCTGAAATATTTGTGTTATGCATATAAATTATAAAGTCAGCATTTCTTTCATGGAGGGGTTAAATGAGGTAAAGGTAGGCAAATTCCCAGATAGCAAGCAATTGAGCTGCAAGTTTGAAAATGACTTGCTAAACTATTGCAGACTTGCCAAGCTTCACAATTTTGTTGCACAATTACAGCAAGTCTGCATGGCAAGTCTCCAGACCAGCGAGCTTGCAGAGCTCTTGCTAAGACCTGCAGGACTCTTGCTGTAGACTTGCCAAGCAAATTTGCTACAAATTTAAAAAGTGTCAACTAGAACTTGTGCTGCAAGTGTTCTGCAAGTCTACAACTTGCCAGGAATATGTGCAGCAAGTTAACAAAATTACAATTTCACCCTGCCACAAGTTTGTAGCAAGTTATCCTTGATATCTGGGTTATTGGCCCAGGTAGGTGTATGAAAACTAGTGTGCTTGGAGTCAATGTGTATATGGCTATTGAAAGCTAGAAATGGTATTCAACATTATCATTTATAAACTTAGGTGTGGGCAGATGGGGTCTGACTGTTAAATTTCCTATTACTGAAGCTTCCTCAAAAGTTTGTAATAACGCAGGAAGCAAGATGGGGGCATATTTTTTCTATATCTCTATTGGTCATCTAAGCCTGGGGCTTCCCCATTTGCTAAAACTAACCACCGCTGCTTCTAACTCTTGGATAGTAAAAGGCGTCTCCAAACTATCTTTATCAACCTGAGATAAGGTATTAAATGGAACATTGCCTATAAATCTCGATTACCAACATTATTATTAATATTTAAACACATATATTTTACCTAGCAAGTGAGAGAAGAAATGACAGAGCATAGATTTGTTCATATGCACAATATACATATTTTCCCCAAAATCTTCCTACTACTAAAACTTTAAAATTTCATCACTTTCATCCTGTTCAGTTAATCTGCATTGGCAACAATTGGGAGCATCGGTAGACTGATATTACTGCTATTAATAGTGAGGCAGTGGCTAGCATTGTCAGTCTGAAACAAGAACTGCTGTTACTGCCGGAATCTCCAAACAATACTTTGCAAAAAATTTACAAAAACAAATTGCATAAGAAAACTATATACAGTTAGGCATGATGCCAAACATATAAAAAAAAATAGATTTTGGAATTACGCACACTTTATGTTTAACTATCACCATGGTTTTTTAAATCCTTGTGGCATTGTCAAGTGGACAGAGTGACTCATGACTGCATTGTTCTGTAAAAGGACATCTTTTTTCTGTTTATTCTGGCTCTGGCTCCATCCCAGGCTGAAGCCCAATTTTTGTGCATTTCCATGAACAGTTACAGTATAACAGTAGCACTGGATCCCAAAGGGTCAAAGTGGTCTATGTACCAGGTCCCTTCTTCTTTAAAAATATTTCTGCACTGTCTGCTATACAACATTGAGATCCTGCCTCATAACTGAATTATTTGCTTTCATTACATCTAATATAGCATCATCAGAGAACGGATAAATAAAAAAAATTAATAAAGCAGAAGCTTTATATATATATTTATAATAAAGAGACACATGATAATGAAGGGCTTAAAAACATATAATGGTGAAAGCTGTGCTTTTTTTCTAATCCATTATGATAATTTTCTATTGCATACAGATAAAGGATACAGATTTAGAGTTTTTTCATGACTGGATGCTACATACATCGACCATTATTTCTATAAATAAATCAGAGCCACTGTTAATATTTTCTCTACAGAAAAAAAGAAACAGGGAAGGTTAAACAAATAAAAAGGACCTTTATATGGCCTCAGCATCAATTGAAGCATTAATCTCTTCCAACAATTTATACTGCTCAGTTCACAAATATTCGTGCTCAGAATTAGAATAAAGGTTTTTGTCACACATTATGAGTAAAACATGATCGGAGACACCCAGCCATGGCTGAACAAACTCATTTAGAAAAAAAAGACTTAACACTGAAATATTTTGAACCTTGCATTTTCTTTCATCATGGACAAGTTCAATTAACCTGGTTGTTCCCATGCTGCTCTAGCACCTAGCAGTAGAGTAAAGCAGACAGCATGTTATTTTATGATATATGGATCATGAAGAAGCTGATACACTTGGCTCTGGCTTTTCCTATATGTACTGTCTGTGCAGTTATTAAGCAGATAACATTCCTGCATTGTTGGGATCACATATAAAAATCTAGATGGCTGTAATTATGGTGGACATCTCACTTGCTTTGAAGCAAGCAAAATGCTTGCAATCCATTTTACAGAGTGTTTTGCTACATCTGACAAGTCATTTTGTTTGTGGCTTCATTTCCAAGATATCATCAACTGAGATGCAGGATTTGTATAGAAACTGGATTGATTTTTTTCTGCTGGTAATGTTATAGTTACTTTTCTTAAAGCTGAACTCTGAGCTAAACAAATATTTTTTTTAAATATTAGAGGCATGTGAATTCTATATTGAATTTAGGTTTTTTTGGTGCATTTCTTTCTGATCTGTGCAGTAATCTTAATGAAACAGTTCCTGCACTTTGCATCTATGTAGGAGTTTCCTGTAAGAAAGACTGGTCTCTCTCTCTCTCTCTCTCTCTCTCTCTCTCTCTCTCTCTCTCTCTCTCTATACAGGGTAATTGGTCTTGTATCAGCCCTCCTGTAATTTTCTACGTACAGGGGGCGGACTATCTGGGTCCCTCTCACAGCTCTAGCTTTTGAGGAATATATTTAAATTATTACTTTTACTCATGTAATTAAAGCCCAACATCAGGCTAAACTTTTAATTGACGTATGCCCCCCAGCTGCAATAGTCACCATCAATATGGAGCTGTCCCATGCAGTAATTATTTTCTACCACAAGATGTCCTCAATCTTTCAATTTGAATGGTGCTGAGTATCATAACCTGGAAGATTAAAGTACTACTAAAGGCTGGGCATTATTTACCATAATGCATTCCTTTTTCTGTCCCTCATCCCCCCACACTTACCTGTGAACCACTGTCACTGCTGCTGGTCCCAAGCTGTCTTCAGTTCCCTGAACTTCCTGGTTTGCGAGGGAGGATACTGAGGGCAGAGGAGCCATAGGCTCCCTATGCCGTCAGTCAAAGTATAAATGGTTGGCCGCAAGCTGTGTGTGTCTGTAGACGAACACAGCAACTTGCATGCACGACTGGGAATGTGCACGCATGGGTGTCTCCATTTCAGCCAGCTAGCTGATGGAGGCACCAGTGCAGGGGGCGGGGGAAGAGCGACTTGGGGAGGAATTGAACATATTTAAACAAAAATGATGGAGGATTTGGGGAAGTGTGGGTATACCATTCTCATAAATAATAAAAGACCTGGAGGTTTGATATCACTTTAAGGACATCTTGCAAGTTCAATGCATGGTGGGTCCACCGCCTGCATCACAATCGTGCCTTTCATTCACAAGTGTACTGATGTAGAGAGTGGTACTGACTTTATCACATAGTTGCTGCTCTCTGCATCAGTGAGGACCACCCATTACCAGAGAAGAGGGGAAAAGGTGATGGCCCCGTAGCATCATGTGACGGACCTGAACACATCTTGGCTTTAATCAGAACTCTTATTAAAACTTTTGGGACCCACCAAACCCCCCATTGGGAGGAGATTCAAGAGGACCCTTTTTGCCATGTAACTGCCCTGAAGACTTCATCAACAGCTAAGTATAATAAAGCAAAACAGCATAACATGCTGCAGGATGGTGTCTGCTTGAGCGAGGAATTGGGCTATAATATATAATATAGTTATGATTTAAAGAAGACAAGTGCAACAGATATACATGCATTTGAGACTTAAGCATACATTAAATCATACAAAAATCTATTAGGCACACTTTCGTGAAGATAAATTACTTTGTAGGTCTCTTCTGCAAAAAACCCCAAAAACTTTTCTGAATTGCCTTCTACACGAGCACTGTGAAATTTACATTCTCAGCATCTGTAAGATGTAGAAAAGCAAAGCTGAGTGCTGGGATAATGCAACTCCATAATGAATGTGTGGGCCTTCATTACTGGTTGCACTATAGAAGAAGAACCTTTAGTGAAGATGGTACTGACAGCTGTCAGGCATTCAAAGGGAGGGTTACCATTAAGTTGAAAATATGTCATATACTGTACAGCTGAAGATAATGATAAATTCTCCAAATTGAATTCCTTTTTTAGCTCCACTTGCAGTAAGTATTTTAAATAAATAGAATAGAAAAAATAAAAGTTAATCCTAAATTCAGGTGTTAAATCTTAAAAAGGCATTTAAGTACCTTAACTATTAACAATAATGTAGTCTATTTGTGCATCACTCAGCTGTAGATCCTCAAATCATCTGTGAATTTGTGCTGACACTGTCCTTCCTTCTAGAGGGTGCCTACTTTGGTTCCCCCTGTGTGTGTTGCTAAGTAGCCACCCTCCAGAAGGAAGGAGAGTGTCAGCACCAATTCAGAGATGATTTGAGGATCTACAGCTACGTGATGCACAAATAGGCTATATTATTGTTGATAATTAGGGTACTTGAATGCATTTTTAAGGTTTAACTTCTGAGTTTAGTGTCACTTTAAGGAAATGTTAAAATCAGTTACCAAAATTCAGTAATCAAGGGAAGAACTTTTGTTTCTGTTTGTTTAAATATTTATCTGTTTGAAGAGTGAATGGGCATGCACTGTGAATTTAATCTTGTAGGTTAATTAGATTAATTAAGTGAATTAAAACATTGCTACTTTTGTACCACATTACACACTTCTCACTTAGTAAATGTGAAGTATCAGGTAATGTTTTACAGCTTTTCTTTAACAATATATCATTCCATATAGGGTAAAATTAGGCAGGAAAACCTTCCATTTTCTTATAATCTATTCTACAATACAGTCCATATATTGAGGGTTGTCCTGTTAACAGTTTGAGGGCCAACACACATTCCATTCTGGTTGTTGAGTGTCAAAAATCATGAATAACTGGCTAAGGAGAAATATTTCATATTAGCAAACATAAAGAGGAAGAAGAGGAGAGCACTGACTTTTGGGTGAGCAGGTATCAGGTAAGTAAAACTGCTTTTTCCTGCCTTCTAAACATAAATGAGCAGTTATGCCTTGCAGTGTGGGGGCAGCCCCACTGCAAGGGAAAATGTTTTATTTCCCTGAAGTTGGGCTTTAATTGATTAACTAGTTTATTAGGGAGGCAGAGTAGGAACTGTAAATTCATAAGGGAAAACAAATGGAGACACTTCTGTAGTCAATCCACTAAATACAAAGCTGTTGTGGGTCATTTGACCAACGCACTTCCTTTGGTCCATGGCAGAGAAGCAGTTCTACTACTGGTGACCTATCACTAGCAGCAAGATCACCAAGGCAAAGGAACCAGTTCTCCTAATAGAATTGTTCTTTCACTGGTCTGGAATGCTACATAATTTTTTTTTTTAAACAAAACTTATTCTTTTTCTCGGCCCTACCCCAAGGGGCTCTGCCTTTTTTTTCCACAGCATAAAATTTACACAGTATGAGGATACTTACAGTAACCCCAACAATTGTGCAAGAAATATCAAACTTAAACATTCCAACATTCCCATTATTCCCAAGCTGGTTGCCACTCTTACGTTAGTTATTGTATGCTATTAGAACATGCAAGTTACTACTCTTTTTTTTTTTTACACTACGCTATTGTCTAGCCGTAGACTATCACTAAAGCCTCAGTTCGCGTCAGGGCACTTCAAAGACCCCCAAGCTCCCTGTCAGTTTTGCCTTGAGATACCAGTTCGAATACTTGAAGGGTTGCATTATTGTCGCTAATTCCATTGCATCATATGATGCTTCCAAGAAGTATTTCCACCGTTTGAAGAACTTAGCAGTGAGTGCATCAACATGCATTTCAGTTTCAAGTTTCTCCCTCAGGAACAAGATCCTCAATTCCATGATGACGCTGGAGATTGGCGGGGTGGAGCATTTATTCCATGCTCTCATTATGCATCTTCGAGCCGCCAATAGGCAAAGATGCATCCAATCCTTGCCCCTTTGGGTTGAACAGTGAGGGTCTACTGCGGAATCAGGAGCGCTGAACAGATACAGCAGAGGATTCTGTATCGGTGTCCACCGTAAGACTGTAGCTATGTATGTGGTAACACCTGTCCAGAACTGTCCCATTGACGGGCACGTCCATAGGCAATGAGCCAACGCGGGGCGGGAGAGACCGCATTTAGGGCACACTGATATGAGTCGTTGCTCCCCTGCCCCCGCCGGAAGAAAGTATGCCACATAGGCCCGATGCATTATTTTAAACTGAGTCTCCCTCCAAGTTTCATTAGTGACCAGTTTGCGTATTAAGTTGTAACCCTCCACGATGTGCTCCACTAGATCCGGGGTGGGAAAGTCCTTAGCCCATTCTTTGATATTGGATGAAGATAAATTAGCAACGTAAGTTAGCTGTAACCCTGGGTATATGTCTGAGATGGAGTATCTCCCCCCTGATATGAGGGTGTCTAGGAACGTAGAGGCAAAGAGCTTTTTGGGGTCTCTGGAGAACATGCGCCATGTTGTGCCAACTTGTAAGTAATATAGAAAATGAGAGGATGGTAATGAATACTGCTGTGCCAGTGCTGGGAAAGTCATAGGTTGGTAGGTATTTCCCTGAAACAGTTGTTTCCAATGAGTAAGCCCCTTCCTGTGCCATATCTTATAAGCAGCGTAGTCATTACTCTGAGGGAACATGGGATTCCCTAGCAGTGGGCACCACTTCGACACATAGGGCGATAGGCCCAGCCGGCGTCTAACCACCTTCCAGGCTAAGA
>NW_017306717.1:291657-292908 GCF_000935625.1 Nanorana parkeri | reverse complement strand
ATTTATTCCATGCTCTCATTATGCATCTTCGAGCCGCCAATAGGCAAAGATGCATCCAATCCTTGCCCCTTTGGGTTGAACAGTGAGGGTCTACTGCGGAATCAGGAGCGCTGAACAGATACAGCAGAGGATTCTGTATCGGTGTCCACCGTAAGACTGTAGCTATGTATGTGGTAACACCTGTCCAGAACTGTCCCATTGACGGGCACGTCCATAGGCAATGAGCCAACGCGGGGCGGGAGAGACCGCATTTAGGGCACACTGATATGAGTCGTTGCTCCCCTGCCCCCGCCGGAAGAAAGTATGCCACATAGGCCCGATGCATTATTTTAAACTGAGTCTCCCTCCAAGTTTCATTAGTGACCAGTTTGCGTATTAAGTTGTAACCCTCCACGATGTGCTCCACTAGATCCGGGGTGGGAAAGTCCTTAGCCCATTTTTTATATTGGATGAAGATAAATTAGCAACGTAAGTCAGCTGTAACCCTGGGTATGTGTCTGAGATGAAGTATCTCCCCCCTGATATGAGGGTGTCTAGAAACGTAGAGGCAAAGAGCTTTTTGGGGTCTCTGGAGAACATGCGCCATGTTGTGCCAACTTGTAAGTAATATAGAAAATGAGAGGATGGTAATGAATACTGCTGTGCCAGTGCTGGGAAAGTCATAGGTTGGTAGGTATTTCCCTGAAACAGTTGTTTCCAATGAGTAAGCCCCTTCCTGTGCCATATCTTATAAGCAGCGTAGTCATTACTCTGAGGGAACATGGGATTCCCTAGCAGTGGGCACCACTTCGACACATAGGGCGATAGACCCAGCCGGCGTCTAACCACCTTCCAGGCTAAGAACGTGTCTCTAAATAATAAGTGACGGCACAGTGTTCCTGGCAGCTTAGACAATTTACTATGCAGTATGGCTCGCAGGTCCCATGGATGTACCAGGGCCGCCTCCAGCTCTGTATTAGAGTATCTGGAGCTTTCCGTGAGCCAGTCCACAGCATGGCGCAGTATACATGCCAAATTATACAGCGTAATATTAGGGAAGTTTGAACCCCCCTCGGCCGCTTATGGCTCCAAATAAATTGGACCATTGCTTTGTTGAGAGGTTGAATTACCTTATGCTTCAGTAACAAGGGAACAGTCTGTAACGGATACAGCAGTCTCGCAAAGCTCGTCATTTTTATCAGGTGAATTCTCCCGAAAAGCGATAGGGGCAAGCCCTTCCAGCTCTCTAATTCCCGTATTATCTTATCTATA
>NW_017306717.1:244803-290065 GCF_000935625.1 Nanorana parkeri | reverse complement strand
TTGAAGAACTTAGCAGTGAGTGCATCAACATGCATTTCAGTTTCAAGTTTCTCCCTCAGGAACAAGATCCTCAATTCCGTGATGATGCTGGAGATTGGCGGGGTGGAGGATTTATTCCATGCTCTCATTATGCATCTTCGAGCCGCCAATAGGCAAAGATGCATCCAATCCTTGCCCCTTTGGGTTGAACAGTGAGGGTCTACTGCGGAATACTCAGGTGCGCTGAACAGATACAGCAGAGGATTCTGTATCGGTGTCCACCGTAAGACTGTAGCTATGTATGTAGTAACGCCTGTCCAGAACTGTCCCATTGACGGGCACGTCCATAGGCAATGAGCCAACGTGGGGCGGGAGAGACCGCATTTAGGGCACACTGATATGAGTCGTTGCTCCCCTGCTCCCGCCGGAAGAAAGTATGCCACATAGGCCCGGTGCATTATTTTAAACTGGGTCTCCCTCCAAGTTTCATTAGTGACCAGTTTGCGTATTAAGTTGTAACCCTCCACGATGTGCTCCACTAGATCCGGGGTGGGAAAGTCCTTAGCCCATTCTTTGATATTGGATGATGATAAATTAGCAACGTAAGTTAGCTGTAACCCTGGGTATATGTCTGAGATGGAGTATCTCCCCCCTGATATGAGGGTGTCTAGGAACGTAGAGGCAAAGAGCTTTTTGGGGTCTCTGGAGAACATGCGCCATGTTGTGCCAACTTGTAAGTAATATAGAAAATGAGAGGATGGTAATGAATACTGCTGTGCCAGTGCTGGGAAAGGCATAGGTTGGTAGGTATTTGCCTGAAACAGTTGTTTCCAATGAGTAAGCCCCTTCCTGTGCCATAACTTATAAGCAGCGTAGTCATTACCCTGAGGGAACATGGGATTCCCTAGCAGTGGGCACCACTTCGACACATAGGGCGATAGGCCCAGCCGGCGTCTAACCACCTTCCAGGCTAAGATCGTGTCTCTAATTAATAAGTGACGGCACAGTGTTCCTGGCAGCTTGGACAATTTACTATGCAGTATGGCTCGCAGGTCCAATGGATGTACCAGGGCCGCCTCCATCTCTGTATTAGAGTATCTGGAGCTTTCCGTGAGCCAGTACACAGCATGGCGCAGTATACATGCCAAATTATACAGCCTAATATTAGGGAAGTTTGTACCCCCCTCGCTTCTTGGGAGCCAAAGCTTTTTCAAAGCAACCCTCGGCCGCTAATGGCTCCAAATAAATTGGACCATTGCTATGTTGAGACGTTGAATATCCTTATGTTTCAGTAACAAGGGAACAGTCTAACGGATACAGCAGTCTCGCAAAGCTCGTCATTTTTATCAGGTGGATTCTCCCAAAAAGCAATAGGGGCAAGCCCTTCCAGCTCTCTAATTCCCGTATTATCTTATCTATAAGGGGAGGAAAATTCAAAGTATATATCGTTGAAGGCATTTTACCTACTTTGATTCCCAAGTAGGTGATGTCCCGGCGCGCCACTGCAAAAGCCGTCTCATTGTCCCACGTAGAGGAGGATAATCCTGATGGGGGCAGTATTTCACTTTTAGAGTAGTTGATGCGGAACCCAGAGAAGGTGCTAAAAGTGTCAAAGTGTATGGATGAACCCCACGTCCTCCCTGGGGCGAGAGGTGAATAATAGTATGTCGTCCGCAAAGAGGGAAATTCGTAGCTCCTCTTTGCCGATCGGTATTCCCCGTATCGTGTCCGTCTGTAAGAAGTATCTGTCCAGTGGCTCCAACGCCAAGTTAAACAGTAGGGGGGATAGGGGGCACCCCTGTCGAGTTCCCTTACATAGATTAATAGGGTTGGAAAGGGCTCCCTGAGTCCATATCCTCGCTGTAGGAGAGGAGTACATCTTGCGTATCAGGGAAAGGACCCTACCGTTTATTCCCAATCTGGTCATGACCAAAAAGAGCCATTCCAGATTCACGTTGTCAAACGCTTTTTCCGCGTCAAGAGTCACTATGGGGAACTCCTGGGCGGGAAATGTCTGCACCTGTTCGAGGGCCATAATAACCCTCCTAAGGTTCATTACCGCCACTCTTCCCCTCACAAACCCTACTTGAGCTGGGTGTATGAGGCAGGGCAATACCTCTGCCAGTCTGCCTGCAAGTATTTTTGAGAGGCTCTTTGCATCCACGTTTATGAGCGAGATTGGTCGGTATGAACCCGGATTGGTAGGATACTTTCCCGGCTTTGGTAGTTTAATGTACGCCTCCCTCCCTGTGGGGAAGTAGGCGCCGTCCTCCCACATGTGTTGGTATAGGGCTTGTAGCATACCAGTAATATCCCCTTTAAGTATCTTGAAAAAGTCGGCAGTGAACCCGTCCGGCCCTGGGGCCTTGCTTCCCACCAATGTCTGTATGACTGTCTCTATGTCCCCGGTCGTGATGTCTAAATTCAAGAGTTGGAGCTGCTCCTCAGTAACGGTGGGCAATTTAACCTCCCCCAGAAACTTCTCTGCCTCCCCCTTGTCCATGTCATCCTTGCGATATAGAGAAGCAAAATATTCTTCAAGGGCCCCATTGATAGCCACTGGATCAGTAAGGAGGGACCCCGCCCTATCTTGCAGCACAAAAATATGGGATGGGGAGTTCCTGCCGTTAACCAGTCTGGCCATGAGCTTCCCTGCCTTATTTCCGAATTTATGAAACGTGAGATCCATATAGGATGCCTTCATGCATTCCTATCGGCCTGCCCACAGGTCAAATGTATGTTTGGCCTGTTCCTAGTCCGTTTTTGCAGCCTGATCTAAGTCCGTTACCAGCCTTCTTTGTGCCTGCCAAACTGCCTCGCTGGCTTCCTTGAAGGCGTTAATTGTTTTCCTTTTATAAGCGGACGTATATGCCATAACCCTGCCCCTAATGTAGGCCTTCCCAGCTTCCCAGAATAGGGTGGGAGAGTCCGCATGTTGGTTGTTTGATTCTGCATATTCCCGCCAGGAGGAACGTAGGAAGTGGCAAAAATCTTCGTTATTTTTGAGGTAACCGGGGAAACGCCATAAGATAGTGTTGGCCACCCGTGGGGCAATAGCAATATCTATTGATATAGGAACATGATCAGATATGACCAGTTCGTGAACGGCTGAAGCTTTGATCAGTTGCATCAGGGGGTTCGTGCCAAATATGTAATCTAAGTGGGCAAAGCAGTCATGTACTCTGGAGAAATGGGTAAAATCAGATTCCAGGGGATGCATTATTCTCCAGAAATCATGCAATCCCAATGCAGAAGCCAGTTCTGCCAGTGGGGATTGTGAGCAGGAGCGCGTGGGTTGCGAAGTTTGGGGGACACTAGGCGTTCTCTTTCTGTCCTCAAGGGTATTCATAGTGCAATTAAAGTCCCCCCCCACCAGGTGGTGCAGGTTGGCAGTTTTTGCTAGCCAGGAGGTCACCTGTTGGAAATGAGATTTGGTTGGCGAATTATGCATATATATGTTAGATATCGCCAATTCCACGTCAAAGTATTTTAGATATAATGTTAGCATCCGTCCCTCATCATCCCATTCCACCTTGACCACCTGATATGGGAGTCTCCTATGCAGTAGAATCACTACTCCCGCCCGTCGGCCCTCTGAGGGAGAGTCAAAGGCTTCCCCCACCCAGAGTTTCTTAAGGCGTCCTAAATCCTCTGCCCTCAAATGAGTTTCCTGCAATAACGCTATATCCGCGTCCAAGCGTTTAAAATGTCTAAGTATCATATTACGTTTTTGTGGGGAACGCAATCCCTTGACATTCCATGAGACTATCTTCATAAAAGTCCCCCGGTGAGATGACACGGACAAGCGGGTGTATACCTGTATGTGGGTGCAGTGTAAAGGAGGGTGCCCCGTGAGGATCTACTTACCCAGTCAGAGTTTGCCGGCCTCATGAAGGTCCGTGTGGAGGAAGGGGTAGACAGCCGCAGTGTGCGCCCGGACACCACCACTCCCAGTGCATTGTAGTACTTGTACTCTAGGAGGCAACCAGCAAAATGGGAAAAGTTAACAGCTAAATCACTAACAACCATAAACATGTAAACTTTAGTAAATAAAAAACATCCTAGTAATGACTCCACCTTTTCCAATGTGGGCAAAGCGAGTGTCACGTCTCCGCCAGCCGCTGCCATCATGGAAAAACAAGCAAACTGAAGCAATACTCCCGGCCCCAGGGTAAAACTGAGATTCTTTTGACGCTTCTTGTACGCCCTCTTGCATCTCAGCGTAATCTATATTTGCGCGGCGTGCCCCGACCACGTTTCGAGGTCCTCGTTGTTTTGCGAGGGGTCCTGAGGGTTTCGACCACCCCAGGGGGAGACCGAGAGTCCATAGTCATCGAGTTAAAAAAGGATTCCGCTTCCGTAGGATCCTGGAAGGAACACTTTCTGCCCGTGGGAGTTTCCATATGGAGGATGGCAGGGTATGCCAATGAGAATTTTATTTGCCTCTGGTATAGGGCGGAGCAGATCTTGTTGAAAGCCTTTCTTTTTCTAGCGACCTCTGCGGAGTAATCAGTGAAAACCAACAATTTGTGGCCTTCAACCTCCAAGGAGCGAGAGGTGCGGTATGTTTGCATGATGAGAGACTTGTCAGCATAATTCAAATACTGCACAATAACCGGTCTTGGATTCGCCCTGTTAGGCTGCTGCTGCCCCAATCTATGCGCACGTTCCACCACGCAGGTCGTGTTGAGGGCCAAAGCCTTGGGTAACGTGGACGAACACAGGCGGACCAATACTTGCGGTTTGTAGGATTCTGGCAATCCTATGATCCGAAGGTTGTTCCTCCTAGACCTGTTTTCCAGGTCGTCTATCTTAGTGAGGAGGGATTGAGAGATGTCACCTAGTGCCGATTGGCGGTGCGGGCGGGCAGTATCGCCGGTTTTAAATAATATTTATGGCCGCGGCTGCAGGAGCGCTCTCTCTCAAATGTTTAAACTGAGAAAATATACCATTAAAAAAAGGTTAATTTTAAAATTGATGGCAGAAACAATTCTCAAAAAAGTTGGGACAGGGCAAAAAAATCAGGCAAAGTAAGTGGTACTTACATTGCTTTTCAGCAACTGGTCTCCTCAATGTTGTTAAAAGAAGAGGGGATGCCACACCATGGTAAACATGGCCCTGTCCCAACTTTTTTGAGAAGTGTTGCTGCCATTAATTTCAAAATTACCTTATTTTTTTCATAAAATGGTAAATTGTCTCTGTTTAAACATTTGATACGTTTTCTATTTTATATTATGAATAACATATGGCTTTATGAAATTTGTAAATCATTGTATTCTTTTTATGTAGATTTTACACAGCAGGGGCGGACTGGGCCGGGGGTTTGTTGGTAGTCATTATTGCTGGGATTTATAGTCCGCTATTGCTGATGGTATTCTGCATTGTTGTGTAATGGTATTGCTGGGAATTGTAGTTCTCTATAGCCAATGCCATTCTGCAATGCTGTACAATGTATTTCTGAGTTATTGGCAGAACTACCGGGGTCGCAGCAGTCATGCACATGCACACCCCTGACGAGGCATCCCTCCACTACCAGTGCGCTTTATATTTCCTAAACCGATAAATACATTCAAACTACTGTTACATAGACGGCAAAAGTGACAGACGGGGGCGGGGAGAAGCCGGGGAAGAGGCAGAGCAGGAGGGGGGCCAAGTTGCCGCACCATGGGCCTCTGGGTTGTACTTGCCCCCTGGGCTAAAAGTTGCCAGTCAGCCCCTGTTACACAGTATCCAATTTTTCTGCAATTGGTAATGTACGCATACAGGCAAAGCACATTATTGTTTTGGTATGGTCTTTTATAGATTCTCTTCTCTTTTGTGTGTAGAATGTACATCCATGTGCATGACATGTGTGTCACATATTTTAAGTATTGTAAAACTGTTCAGGTTTTTTGTTCAGACGTTTGCATTTTGTTTCTGTGAATCTGTAATTTTAATGTGTGAAGACTACAATGAAACAAGAACATGTTTGTAGTTTATTATGCTTTGTACCTCAGATAACAAGATCTCAAACATGATTTTCAGCATCTACAATAAAACATATCAACTCACTTCATAGCCCTTCCATAAACAGAATTATTATAGCTGCAATCTACAGTAGTAGAAAAAAACAATACTCCACAAAGTTTGATGTGATTTCTTCCTGTAGTTTAAAAATCAGAGTTAGTGGCTCAAACATATTTGTGATATAGATCTACATGTTCCGTTTTTTCAGGATCTTTAATAAGATACTGCGTACAAGACTGAGATTTAATGTAAGGCAAGAATTGAGATTGTATGTATCAAATTTTACAAAATTTGCAGAAGAGACAGACTGAAAAATACAGAGAAAGAGATTGTGTGCCAGCACAATTTTACAGCTGGATAAAAAAGGATAAAGCAGTAACTGCGCAATACATGTCTGTGCATTGATGCTCTGCTGTCTAGAATTAATGTTAGGGGATTGTTTGCTAGAAAGAGTCTTGCCATGTAGTGTATGACACAGGGCTTTAGCAAAGTACTAATCTGTCAGCTATGGATCAACCCAGACTTGAAGGGGAAAGGCAAGTTGCTCAGTTCTAGTGTTCATTTCACATTGTCAGCATTGAAAATGAATTATTTCTTCTTGGAAGTAGGTTTTAAGCTACTGCGTGTCCTATTCAACATTTTCCTTACTGTACATATAAGCGGCCTCATAGATACATAACAAAATGTGATCTACAATTTCTGTATAGAAATTAAAATTGTCTGCATCATATTTGCAATAAATAAAAATCCTTTATGTGATTTTATATAAACACTTTTTAGGCTACAAATAAGTAACTTTGGGTTATGTTAAATATGAGTTACAAAAATCCTGTTACACAGAAAATGTACCACCTGTTCTGGCCTGCACTATGGCTGTTTAAATTATAGTTCCATTTTTGCACACAAATTTGAAAAAACCCAAGATAAGTTTGTTCTGTGTTCCCATTCGCACAGAATTCCCCAAAATAATAAAAAAAACCTATATATGTCTTACCTTTTAACTATTTCTTTGGGGAAGGCCTTTATTCAGATTCCAAGCCAATCTGAGCAGTTTGATACTGAAACTAGATGGTCAGACTTAGGGGTTGATTTACTAACCTTATAAACACACCACAAACATGTATACACCTCTGTAGTGTGTTCCCTCCCAGCATGATCTATGGGTGGAATCTAAACACCTTTGTAGTGTGTACACACCCAGCAGGAGTGTTGTGCAAAGCCTTGCATGAATTCCAAGGTGATGTTGTGTAAATTAGCTCTATGTTATGTTGCTTGCGTTGATGAATGCAGGAATGTAAATGCATGAGCTAACCATTTTTGTCTAAACTGTGAAGCAGCATTATATATGCATCATGTGCATGATTTTTCCATATATGGCATTAGTGGAAATATGCTTTTAGAGACTTTTTGGTTGATAAATACGTTTTGCTGTGTGAAAATCACACGCACCTGGTGTGTGCGTCTGTTTAGGTTAGTAAATCACCCCCTTAGGGTCAGACTGAGCTTCGTCTCATTAACATACACTGCCTTGAAGACTTTAACCCTTTGCTAGAACAGACAGCGCTCAAATCTAGTTTACAACTCACAATGACATCTGCCAGTACAGTACAGACAGGGTTAATTAGAGTACATATAACTTTAAACAGCCCTCTCATTAAAATTACATAGGATAGGCTAGGTAGTATTTGTAAGCAAGTATAAAACACTTAAAAATGTAAGCAGTTTTAAAATTGTTTTAGGTTATGCAGTATAAACATAGGAACCCCAGATGGCTGCAGAAGGGGCAACCACCATGCAAGGAACATAACAGCTGCCATGTCATAGGCTCCCAATACTGCATGTCCTTCCCTTGGGTAGTCGGCGTCTGGACATCACTCCATAGCTCCAGTCCGTGTCCTTGTTTCTACTGGTCCACACTTGTTGTAACATCCTTCTGAAGAAGCCATGTTTGGCAAAATGCATTGAGGAAACATCAATATGCCAACTACAACTTCGGTGCTATCTCATCATGACATTGTGTGACTCAAACTAATTTAAGTCATTGTAAAATTAGGACTTAAATATTGGAGCTTATATATGCCATATGTACTTTATGGTGGACTTTGTGATGTTTTTAGCTACCATGTTTTAATTGTTATTAATTCAGTTTATTTTATTTTAACTGAAGGCCTTGTTTTCATACCTCAAAAGTATGGATGCACTGATAAAGATACTAGTATCAGTATCAGTACTTGAACTCATGAAAATGCCCTGATACTAAGCACACACAACCCTGGTGACAACGCACACAGCTCTGATGATAACACACATAGCCCTGGTGACGCCGCCCACAGCCCTAGTGACACAGCCCTGATGACAAGCCATAAACAGCCCTGATGACACGCCACACCCAACCCTGGTGACAGGCCGCACACAGCCCAAGTGACATGCTGCGTACAGCCAAATTGAGAGGCCATGCACAGCCCTGTTGAGATCACAAACAGCCCTGGTCAGACCCCACACAGCCTCCTGAAATGCCACACAGCCCTGGTGAGCAACACAGAGTATATAGCTTCTTATTATTCTGCATTGTTGTATAATGTATTGCTGAGATTTGTAGTCCTCTCTAGATGGTTGTATTCTGCATTGTTGTATAATGTATTGCTGGGATTTGTAGAGGATCGATGTTTGCAGCTGTGACAGGGCCCTGCATCTCCACCACTGTCCTAAAATCATTAGTCTGTATTGCTTTAGAGAACTGTTATATGACACTAAAAAAAGGTATTGTCAATTTGTATTGGTGAATATTTGAGGAAAAGTATCAGTAATTGTACTCGGTCTGGAAAAAATGGTATCGGTGCATCCCTACTTAAAAGCTGGTTTGTCCGAATCCAAAATAAAGAATTTATTAAATGTCCGAATATACTAAAACTATATTCAGGCATCAATAAATTCATTTGCAGAATAAGCAGTGGCCATATCGGCCACCGACGCGCTCTGCGCAGGCGTGCTACCATCTTAGTATATCTTGGTATACACAAAGATGGTCGCCGCCATCTTGGTATATACCAAGATACACTCAAATATGGCGGTGCGCAAGCGCAGGAGGCGCCGGCAGACGACATGGCCACCAGTCGTTCTGCATTCTCAGTGTGACTTCATACGCTGAACGGGCGTTGGCTATATCGGCAACTGGCACGTTCTGCGCAGGTGCACCTCCATCTTTGAATATATCTTGGTATACACCGAGATGGCGGCGCCCGAACATATGGGCGCCGCCGTCTTGGTGTATACCGAGATGCACTCAAAGATAATTCAGGACAGTGGTGGAGTGCCAGAGCCAGGTCCCAGCTGCAAATGCTGTGACACTGGTAGTTCTCATGAAAATGTATTGGCACTGGTATCTGAGCTGGTATCTGAACATCCCTCGTGCAGAGTATGTGTGTTTTTCCATATTTAGTTCTTATTATTGCAAGAACACAAACTTACCAACAAATAATAAATAAATACAGACACCATTTGTAATAAAATTGGCTGTGGCACGTTTATTGGCTTTAAAACTCAGATTAACTTAATTTAACCAAAATAAAAATCAACAATTGAAAATATAAATTAACCAAAAATTGCTTAGCCATTAAGACTCAAACCATACCACCATAAGCCATGTAAACCAATGGAAAGTCCCCCCTCATGCAAAAGGGTGACAAACCACATAAAATGGCCACAACATAAAAGAATATATAAAGGGAAGGAGGAAGGGGAGCTCGCTCTGCTGTGAGTCCAGCCGAATGACCCAGATCCTATGGAGCCAGCCTTCATATAGGAAGTGGAATGAGCCCCAGAAAATTCCAGAAGCCACACAGGAATGAGTTTCCCACCCGATCCATGAGCCAGATGAGGCATCTTAAAGAGGCAATGCCACCTAAAGAAAAATAAGCAGAAAAAAAAGAAACAATAGAAAAGGGGGAGGGGGGCGCCACAATCCCATGGAAGTGGGCACAAATAGATTGTTGCCCACATAGCCATTCTCTGTTGACATGAGTCTAAAGTCCCAGTATTCCTTTTGGGCCTTTGTGCACAAACACAGGTTTAACGAGTTAGGATGTCGAACTCTGCTAATGCAATACAATGGGGTCTATTCACGAAGTTGCCGAAGGATCTAGCCGTAGCTTCGGCCGATCCTTCGGCTAGCTTCGGCCCCAGGAAGCCGAGCTGTACGGGCTATTCAGTATAGCCCGTACAGCTCCCGAATGTGGCCGAGTGGCTCAGTCGAGCTGAATGCATATGCATCGGCTCGGCTGAGCCTAGCTGAAAGCCGAAGCTGGCCGGCCGACAGCCTGCTTCTGACAGCTGGGCGGAGCCAACTGTGATCTTACGGCTGGCTCCGGCCACTTGCAGAGAGATCAGCGTCCCTGGTTACCTGCTAACCAGGGACACTGATCTCCAAACAGCTAACTCTCCCTGGCGCCCTGGGAGTCTCCTGCTCCCGGCCGCCAAGGAGAGAAACACTGCTGTTTTATTCTGACACGGAGCGATGTCAGAATAGAAAAAAAAAAGAAAAATGTTTTTCCCATTGAAATCCATTGCTACATTACTATTGGCTATTTCAATTTGCAATAGCCAATAGTAAGCTAGCATTGTACCCGCCCTCTGCTGCAGTTCTCCATCAGGTCCATTCTGACATCGCTCCGTGTCAGAATTAAGAAAAAAAAGACACAGCAGTGTTTTTCTCCTGGACGGCCGGGAGCGGGAGGCTCCCAGAGTGCCCCGGGAGAGTTTTTTTTTTGATGGCAGCAGAGCCGCCGGACAATAGGAAACTATTGGGCGGAGCTAGCTGTCACTGCTAGCTCCGCACAATTGTTTTCTATTTACTTTTTTTAAAACTTTTTTTACTCTTCTTCTGTTCTGCTCGGTCCCTCTGAGGGACCGAACAGAACAGCCGAGCCGAATGCCGATCAGCGGCATGCGGCTATTCACTCACTGCTGTTCGGCATCTATAAGAATAGACCGAACAGCAGTGAGTAGCCTGCCGGAGGTTCGGCTCAGCCGATCCAGATGTTGGATCGGCTGAGTCGAACTCCTTCTGCACTTCGGGTCGGCCGAACATGCTGAGCATGTTCGGCCGGCCCGAAGCCATGTGAAGCAAGCCGATGTACGGCCGAAATTAGCCGTACCAGCCTGAAGTGAATAGCCGAACAGTGTTCGGCTCACTTCACTTGGGGTCGGTTGTTCACTCGGCTGCCCTCGGCAGCTTAGTGAATAGACCCAAATGTCTACAATGCTGAGAGTGTTGACCAAGACAGGCAGACATTGCAGAGACCAGTGTGTCATGTGATTCATCAGCACCTTGGTCAATACTTAAATATAACTGGACAAATGTACCAAAAGAAAAAGTGTGCAAAGCCTTACAGTTTACATTCTTTAGAAAGCAGTCACAGCCTGAGTATGACAGCCTGTCACCTGCCAGCATGCCACAGAAAAGTATTTTTGCTTTCTCTGTGTGGAAGAGAGGAAGAGAGAAAGCACAGAGTTGGACCTCTGCAGAGGTCCAACATGCTTCCTGTTGAGTCATAGCTAGAGCTCTCCAAAAGATTATGCATACTTGATTCATTATTGCATAATTAAACATTTATTTTCATTGTACCTGTACAGTAAGAATTGTTATCATTTTCCTTATTTTCACAGAGGACTATCTATACATGTCTTTACAATGTCTATACATATCTATAGAATAATCGCATAGCATTCTATGTGCCTACACTTTCCACTTAGCAACAAGCAAAATGTATGTTTTTCCTTTTGAAGAGTACTTTTAAAATGCCCGTAGAAATATAACAGACCATGTTAGATCATGCCAGTTCTAAGTTTACTTATTTTGCTTCCCTATCTAACAATTTCCATCTTTATTTTAAATCCTAAATATTACAGAAACCTGTGATTTATAAAACTAGAGAAAAGAAGATTAGAACAAAAGTAGAACAATTACACAATCAGAATTCCTGCTTAATTTTACAATAGTTTGCTCTAATTGTTGTTTGCTCTAATTGTGTTTTAATTTTCGTTTCTGCAATATTTAGAAATCAGACAATTTTTTTCATATTCCCGGGATTTGATTTTTGGTTTCTTACAAGGATCCATAAAAGCCTGCAGGAGCATGTTTTCCTGGGTGATATACAACACTCAGCAATAATGTAACATGATGTTTCATTATTTAATCGCCTCCCACTCTATTGGCTCTAAACCACTCTGGCAGAGAGACTGCGGGTCCCTGATTGGCTCAATTATTATAAACACAAGACTCAGCAGTAAATGCAAACTCATTTCTTTATGTTTCAAATGAAAATAAAAAAAAAAAAGGGCAAAACCACAATTTGGCATCAAAAACTGTGTGTCCTCTATTTAGCCATTTTATATAGTAACACGGTATATCTCAGTGTGCAGATTAAACAAACACAGTATGTGACAACCGCAGACTAGCAAGATTAGCTAGGGAATGTGTAACACATTTATTTTTGTTTCTCTAGAATTAGTTTGTGACTCATGCCGCCTGGAATCAAGCCATGTTCAGGTCTGTCAATGATTTTTGTGCTCTGACTTCTGTGCTGCTTTGTGTGTCTGTCAGCAAAGATGATTTTCCAGCTTTTATGAAAATCTAAAATGCTGAATATTAAGCAATGCAAGATTTTCATATTGGCATGTGTCCAGCAGGCCTACAAGTGCTATTAGCACCTTCTGTGTCACAATCAATATCGATGTCAGAGGGCTTCCTGTCCTGGCTTCAGGGGTTGTTAACAGAGATGTGAAAGAGGAGGAGGGAAGGCTGGGCAATGTCTTGATTTACTTTCAATACAGCACCATGTTAAGGCCTGAAAGCATTGGCTTCACACATGTTTGTAATGGTTTGGAAAGCTTTATGACACAATTACCACACGAGCACTACAAATATCGAAAATTCAAATAGCCATTTTATTAAGCACATGTAGGCAGTCTTTGGGTAGTGAGATATGAGGACATCTCAGAGGTAATTAAAAGCACTTCCCATTCTTAAAACTATCTCCAAGCACACAGACATCCCCAAAAACATAACATCTAAATTGCAGTAACCCATAGCAACTGTTTAGCCTTGGTTTACAGATGTCATATGAGCTAAGAGATAACTTCAAATTAAGTTATGTTATAAGTTACTGAATATTTGCACTTCACAAATTATTTTTAGGTGTAAAGTCATGTTTGGCATAATTACAATGAAAGGATTGTTACTAGCAACAAGTAAATGTATTTGAGAAGGTGGGATTTGACCTGGATTGAACCTGTTCCCTAGAGGAGAAAATTGTTTAAAGTTATGGCACACGTAAAGTCAAAAAGACGGTGGCTTTCTCCATGGTCATTTGCTTTGCCACTAAGCCTTTCCTTTCCAAAGCCCTTTGAAGCATTCAGTCAGCAGTTTTGGGTTCACAGTTCAGCAAACTTGTGAAAAACTGACCATATTCAGCAATTCACCTGCCTACACCTCTAGGTGATGTTTGTAAACAAATATCATCCAGAAGTCTGTCATTTAGCAGCAATAGCACTACTGCCACTAAATGACATGACTGATTCCAGGACTTTTTCTGTTTGTAAACAAGCTGGTTGGGATGCTTGGTAATGTCATGCTCATATTTGGCCAATGAAATCACCCACAACCCCGCTGACCTCTTTCATCTGCAGCAGAAGTAGTTACAGGGTACCATTGTGGCAGCAGGTAGACTTTGTCGGTTAGTGCTCATTGTGATTGAAGTGGATCTACATCATTAAACAATGTGATTGACACTGGATTTACTTTGAGGAACATTGTTTTGTTTTTTATTTTCCAATACTTTTTATAGTGTGGCAGTTTTTATTTGCTTTTTCAATTTTTTTGTGAATGAGTAAAAAGGGGACTATGCACTCCATACTGATCCACGTTGGAGGAGCCTAGATATGTAGGGGCACCCTTATTCTAAAGGGGGCTTCTAAATCCATGTAACTCCCTCCTGAAAATCCCCACATCCCTTTTGGGGACAAAATGTGAGATGAGGCCATTGAGGTCTTAACATGGGGACATGGTGTCTAGTGTGTGTGTGTGTGTGGGGTACTGTTCTCCCCTTGCAAGGTACCCTCCCAATATTAAGGACATGTGGCCTAGTTTAGTTCAGAAGAGGGGGCACCTGCTTGTTGACCCTCCTTTCCTGGCCACCCAGCCTGAATTCCTAGATGAGAGCCTTCTTTGAATTTTAGGGCGGACCCCACACTGTTTTGTTTTCTTTAAGTGATAGTACACTTTTTGTTGGCCCCTCCTTCTTAAACCATACCAAACCTCAACAATGGGAGGGAAAATTGCAAGGGAAAAAGCAAAGTTTCTTTCCCTGGTACCCAGATAGCAGGAAATTGTGCTGCAAGTTTGAAAATGACTTGCTAATCTATGACAGACTTGCCAAGCTTCACAATTTTGTTGCACAATTACAGCAAGTCTGCATTGCAAGTCTCCAGACCAGCGAGCTTGCAGAGCTCTTGCTAAGACCTGCAGGACTCCTGCTGTAGACTTGCCAAGCAAATTTGCTACAAGTTCAAAAAGTGTCAACTAGAACTTGTGCTGCGAGTGTTCTGCAAGTCTACAACTTGCCAGGAATATGTGCAGCAAGTTAACAAAATTACAATTTCACCCCGCCACAAGTTTGTAGCAAGTTATCCTTGCTATCTGGGTAATGCATCTTGACCAATGTTAAGGGGAGAAAGGGCCTCATCCCTATATTCTGTTTTCCAAAAGGGATGTGGGGGTTTTTATCTGAATATGTAAGCCCCCTTTAGAGTAAGAAGTCCCCAGATATCTGGCCCCTCATGTGAATGATTATTGGTACATGGCAACCCCTGTCACTCTTTTATAAAAAAGTAAGTAGTATCCAAAAACATCCAAACCATTTTAAATGTCTTTTATTAGAAAAAGAAAAATGATGCCTGATGTAAATCGAACAGGAATCATGTCATCTAGCAATTTAGGTCCAAGTCAATCTCACAGATCCACTGACACGATGAACTGCAGTGTCTGAAGATGTTCACCCGTGCAACTGCCAGACAGATCCCAGATCAAAAAAACGGTCGGGAAATCCAGGTTGATGTCATTGACCAAATATGGTCATGACAACAGGAGTAACATATTCAGAGTCATTGTGCAAGCAGATCAATATCATAGGTGAGCAGATCATAGTGTTTTACATCGATCGTTGGATGACGTGATTGACATTGGATTTACATCGAGAGACATCATTTTTTTTCATTGTTTTTACATTGGGAGTGTTTTTATTTACTATTTATTATCTATAGATATTTGGAGCCCCCCTTACTCTAAACAGGGCTTCCAGAATGCAATAAGTCCCACATGCATACCTCCACATGCCTCTTTGGGGATACAATGTGGGATGAGGCCCTTGACCTCTCAATATGGGGATAAAGTGCCTTTCAAGGAAGGGAGGTGTTGTCCTTCCCTCACAAGATAACCTTCCAGTGTTAAGGGCTTGTGGCCTGGTATGGTTCAAGAGGCAGGTGTGCATTCTTATATCACCGAAGAGATTTAATGTGCCCATTCTGCCTGCTGTACATTAAAGCATAAGCATGTCTGGTATCAAATAGGGATGGGCCGAGTGTTCGATTCGAACATGAGTTTGAATCAAACATCGGCAGTTCGAGCACTCGCCGGACGCCGAACTTTATTGGATGTTCGCGGTTTGTTCGACCGCGGACATTCCATAATACAAAATGCCCAATTTGCTTACGCTATATCCTGCTACTGGGTTTAATGATACTGGGCAATGTTTAACAACTATTTTATGGTACACCTTCATTAAAAGTCTCTGGCTTAATGCTGCTTACAACAGCCAATTAGTCATTTAGCATATGATTCAATTGAGATATTTTGTAAATTGTAAATTCTGCTTTTATACTGACCCCCTTGTTCTAGCTTGAACTGTTGTATTTGAATTTATGATGATTTGATTTGAGTCTGAATCTGACTTGTGAGTTTTGGAAAAATGAGGGTTGCATTGTATGAATTGTACACAATTCAGCCTATTTTTTGCTGCTAGAAATGGCTCTGCAAACTTGATGCCATTCCATTGGGCGTGAATTGAACCAAACTTTACCCAACACCCATACAAGCAATATAAAATGCTCAATCACTACTACTTATCAAACTCTGAGTTTTCTAAGGGAACATGTCAGGGTTAGCTGTAATTAGCTCAAATACATTGGTCAGAGGTTCTCGCTATTGCATAGCAGGACCTGTAATTCTCAACAGGCTGACACAGCAAGAAAACATGAAATTAATGCTGGCATTCTCAGTGGATAGTGGTTTGATCACTTAAAAACTTTCTAATGTTATCGGACTAAAGCTGCTGGTCCCACCCTTTGGACTGTTACGTATATGATCTCTCCAGCCACTAATTTGTATATTTTGATGAGAATCTGTCCTCAGGAAGAAACAGAACAGGACACTAAGATGATTATGCATTTTCCATAACGGGTTTACCTATGTTTAATACCTTGATAAACTATGAAAGCAGACATGCCAGCATATTTATATAATGATTATAAAAAAAACCTGGACACTATACTTATATAGCAACTTTTTTAATATTCACACAAGATAAATAAAACAGCAAAACAGAAAAAGCTTTAGATTCCCTTTGTATCATGAATGGCATGCTTGTGTTCATACATTATACATCATAACAGTGTGTAATACAGATCAAATTAGATGTGCTGCAAAAAGACAGCAGGAGAAGGAAAGTGTCTGCCACTTATCACTTCATATAGATGTGCCACAAGGGACAAATATGACCTCTGACTCTTACATCCACCATTTTGTATGCAGGGCAGAGGGATCACAAGTCATTTCACAGAACACCACAGTTACTATAGGCTCCAGTGCCAATAACAGTTTATTAGAACTGCATAAAAACAGCAATAAATGACAATTTAGCCAGAAAAGAATCCCCTTTCTCTCCATAAATTGACAATTTTGAGTCTATTGCTAGCTATTTATATGAAATACTGACTGTCATGTTTGTGTTTAATGTGAATGATTTAATAGTGTGACTTGTCTAACAGTATCAGTTTGTGCTATGCCAACCTCATTGTATGAAACTCTGAAAACCCAAACCATGTTCTAGCTGTTCCTGGGAGCAGTTTAAAGGCAGGTGGGTACCTCATTGCTTATCATTCTGAGGCATATGCCTGTACATGACCATTCTAGAAGAAAAAGTTAATGTTACCAATGATGGCCTGCCTGTTTCTTAGCTCTTCTTTTTTCTTTCCGCAGATTCTGAATTTGAAATTATTATTTCAATTGACATTTCTATCATGGCTACAGTTTATCTTACTTTTTGCCCTTGTAGTTATTGAAATTTCTTTTTTAATATCACTTGGCTATGATTTAAAAAAAAAAACTTTTTCATTAAATAGATACCTGGTTCAGACCTGAGTTTTGTAGTTGCACCAAACCAAATGTTCTTGAGTTTCTATTTACAGTCATTTACCTGTGTTTTACGTGATTCTTTTAAGTGATTCTTGATTTTTTTTAAATTAGGATGTGCTGGATATAAAAAACAACAACTTTGTTTTACAAACCAGTAACACGATCAAATTACCTCAATGCATCATAACACTCAAATGTGAAAGCACTGTGGTGCATAACATTGTCCAAAAATAGCATGGTTACACATTTTTGAGTGAGTGAAAGAGTACAAAAGAGGCATGTTAACATGTAGATTATGTCAGAGGGCCCTTAGAAAACATTCAGTTTCCAAAGTAAATTAGTAAATTAACTATATTATCTCTGTCATTAGTGCCAGACTTCAATATGATGCTCCAATAGTCCACACATATTAGGCTAACTCCACGTCCACAAATGCCAGTTGTCACATAGTTCAATAAACTTGGTATGACTATATAAGTGTAACATATCTGTGATTAAATATTCATTTTTGTTTCTTTCTGGCAGGCTCACATAAGAAAGACATATGCTTAGATAATGAAACAAGGACTCCACATAACACAATAAAATTGGTATTTCAGTGCTGAAAATAACTACTAGTATACCCCTGTGTTGCTGATGGACAGCTGATAGAAGGGACCTTATACCTTAAAAGTTTTCTATCTGCATAGTAGGATATAAACTTATAACCTTCATTTACTTTTATCGTCAGGCAAAAAGTACAACTCTGGATATAGAAAATGCACAGTATTTGTTTGGTAAGCTTGTGTTTTCTTCAACTCCAACTGTTCTGACACACATTTATATGTGTATTATGAGTATTATGGAGCTCCATTGTATCTTAATAGATGAGCAAAGACTACAGCAGAACTGCAGGTATAACCTAATGTTATAGGTCCCTACCCAAGTGATTCATTGGTGTAAGTGTTGCAGTTCTCTGCTCTCACAAAGTACATCTGTAATATAGGCTGTTTCTCATAACAGCATATTAGGTTTGCTCAATAAGGCAAAACACACAGGAAAGAAGAAATAGAAAGTTCAGTAACCTATAGCTACTAGGTTATTTTTATGGAAGAAAGTTCACTGGAAGGTGTAGACAAATTGCATTTTGTTTTTGTGCTTTGCCTACTTATGTTCATAAAATATAGAGGCATGGTTCTAGTCCTCCCTTTAGCTATAATAGTTCCCTGACATTAAATCTTGAATATGGAACAACATGGTTTTTTTAATATACTCAGATAGATTTATAGAATACCGTGATAAAAATTTTTTTGTATCTGTCTTCAAAGTGCAGTAGATAGTCAGATTTTAGATTTTCACTTGCTGTTGATTGTGACACTTGGCATACAGTTATTGGATTTCACTTTGGGGTCTATTCATGAAGCAGCCGAAGGATCTAGCCGTAGCTTCGGCCGATCCTTCGGCTAGCTTCGGCCCCAGGACCCCTTCGGTTCAGTAGAATTCGATTCACTATAGTCGTACAGGTCCCGAACTTGGCCGAGCTTTGGCTATTGCAAATTGAAATAGCTCCGTGTCAGAATAAAGAAAAAAAAAAGAAAAAGAGGTGTTTCTCTCCTTGGTGGCCAGGAGCGGGAGACTCCCGGAGTGCCCGGGAGAGTTAGGCTTTTTTTTTGCTTTTTTTTTTACGGCAGCAGAACCGCCGGCCAATAGAAAACTGTTGGGCGGAGCTAGCTGTCACTGCTAGCTCCGCACAATCGTTTTCTATTTTATTTTTTCTACTTTTTTAACTGTTTTTCTATTCTGCGCGATACCACAGAGGGACCGAGCAGAACAGCCGATCCGAAAAGCTGCTGCTATGCTGTCAGATAATCCCTACTACTTTTATTCATGGTGCTTATTGATAATACATTTTTCAGTATTGTATTTCGGACAGAGACTGGTACAGTCTTTTTTGCTAAATAAAAGTTTTGCTAAAGAAACAATAATGTATAAAGGTTTGTTCAATGTGCTGCTGAAAGGTGTAAAGCTGTAATAACCTATAGCAACATTTACCTCTCATTTTCATCAACTCAGATCACTAAAAGATGAATACTGACTGGTTGCTATGACTTATGGCCCTTTGTTGAAATGATCATAAACATGATAGTATATATAAAGTTGGTAATACCCAAGAAAATTACCCAATGGTGATTAGCTTAACTTTTGTGAACCTTGGGAAACTTTATATGCTTTTGGAAATTTGGAAGTTTTGATTTTAGTATTGTATTTTTCTGTAGTAACTCAAAGCGTAACTCCTAGACATTTCTCCCAAATCTCTCTATTTATGTCTTAATTCTGGACCTGTGGTTACAGCTGAGTAGGGACGCCAGCTGCTGGCAAGGGGCACACAAATACTGCACAGCTGTTTTTTTATTATATGAATTCATTCTTATTTACTTGAGAAATAAAGTGTATTGTTTTCTTAGTATATACATGTTATACCCTTTAGGGAATATTGTATGAAATAAATGTTTTCTTGAAATCTTTGATGCACCCATATTCAAATTTCCAGGCTCTGTTTGATATGGAATTTCTCTGCTTTAAATGCTTCTAGGGATTCCAGAATGAAAGAACAGTCTGTGTATGTCTATCTAAGATCATCATAAGATGCGTGCACAGTCATATAAATCAGCTCTGGCACTGTAAATTGGGCCGAATAAGCCAACTTGGACAATGTCCAAACCTAGCAATTTATAGGGTCATAAAAACTGGTTTGAATCATGTTACAATATTGTTTTCAGTGAGACTTTGTCACAAAATTCTGTTCCTCTTACAAAGAAACCTTCCCAAGGACTCTCATTCTCTCTTTTTCGCTCTCTTACACACAAAGTCTCTTTTATACTGCTACCTTTCCTACTGTCACTATTTATTTTTCTCTTTCTCCAGCACTTTCTGTATCACCTCCCTCTGTTACCTGGATTCATCAATAGAGATTGTAAAGAGTGGGTGTTCTTTAGTTGTCTAAGAGCACTTTGTTAATGCTGATAATGACTGTGTATACAGATTGCTATCCCAATACTCCTAATACTATATCTCTCTCATTATAGAACTCTTCTTTGATTTTTTTTTCTGATTTTGATTCTAAATCTAAATCCTTACTGAAAAGATTTTTTTTTAAATAATCTTTTTACTTAATGTTTATGAAAAATTCAAGGGTATTAAAAACAACTGGTGTAGCGTAAACACATTTTTATTGTTTTTTTAACATAAATAATTATCAGCAACAAACGGTATATATTTAATATAACACTCAAGAATACTTATGTTTTTGCATGCATATACATGAATAACCGGAAAATTGAACTTCATACTTACCGGAATTTTCCTTTCCTGTACAGCTCAATGTCAGCACACAATGGGTTAATCCCACCCTCCTCCTCTTTAACAGGATAGTAACTCATAAATTTGGGCTTCCCAGAATCCCCACTGTTCCGTAACTAGACGATTTTGAAATGGGTGGGAATCCATGTGCTGTACAGGAAAGGAAAATTGCGGTAAATATGAAGTTCAATTTTCCGGTTTTCCTGTCAGCTCCATGTCAGCACACAATGGGAAATAACTCGCACAACTAGGGGGGGAATGCAGTAAATAGTTTTATTCACATACAGAAGTGGACGCAATAACACTCCGCCCAAAATCAACTGTAGTCAAAGCAGCCGGTTCACACAATAGTTTGAGACAAACGTGTGAACAGAGGACCAAGTGGCCCCCTTGCAAATTGTCTCCAAAGAGACTCGACTGGCTGCGGCCCAGGATGTAGAAATACTCCTCGTAGAATGAGCCGTAACTACACTTGGCGTATTCAACCCCTTAGCTTTATAAGCCAGATCAATGGTCTTCACCATCCATGAAGCAATAAGGCGACTGGAAGCCTTTGACCCTTTCTTCACACCCGCTGGCACAATGAAGAGATGATCCGTTGTTCTGATAGTGGACATAGCATCAATGTATGCCCGAAGTGTACCACCCACATCCAGCCGATTCAGCCATTCACAATCACATGAGCAGAGCGTTGGGAGCACAATCTCCTGTTGACAGTGAAATTTGGACGCCACCTTCGGGACAAACCCAAACATTGGTACCAGGAACATACGATCAGCCATGAATGTGGTAAAGGGTTCTTTACAGCCCAGCGCAGCATGTTCCGAGACCCGCTTAGCAGAGGTCACAGCAACCAAGAAGGCAGTCTTTAGGGTGAGAAGCCAGAGAGAGGTATCCACCGCAAAGGTGTCCGAGGCAAGATAATCTAAAACCAAAGGTAGGTCCCATTTGGGAAAGAGAAGCTTTCTAGGAGGTTTCAGCTGCAGAACAGCTTTGAAGAATTGGGTCCGATGACCACTGAACCCCAGTAAAGGCCGAAATGGCCAACACCTGTCCCTTTAAGGTGCTCAGGCTTAGGTCCATATCAGCCTCTTTGCAAAAATTCCAAGACATGCGTGACTTGAGGTCTATCGGCTGGGAATCCTGCTGAATAAGCAAAGAGTGTTGATCACATTCTCAGAGCATCCTAGGCGTAGTAGTCGGCTCCTTTCAATTTTCATGCCATCAGACACAACCTGTCGGGAGCGGGATGTAGGAGCGGACCCTGAGAGAGAAGGTCTTCCACTACAGGCAGGGGAAGAGGCGGTCCCTGCGCCAGTTGCCAAAGCAAGGGACACCATGGCCTCCTGGACAAATACGGAATGACTGCCAGAACCCAAACATTCTGCCGGGACAGCCTCCTCAAAAATGGCAGGATCAAGGGGACAGGAGGGAAAGCATAAGCTGTCCGGAATGTCCATGTTGCCGTCAGTGCAAGGGTGTCTGGAGTAGAACAGCTCTAGCTTCCTGTTGGTTGGCGAGGCAAAGAGATCTACCTCCGGCAGAAAAGACCATCTCGTGATCTTTCGAAAAACACTCGGGAGAAGCGACCATTTGTTGTTGTCCATCGACACTCTCGACAGGAAATCCACCTTGCAGTTCAGAACACCGGGTATGCACAGGGCGACAAATGTAGAAGATTGACTTGTGCCCAATTCAGTATAGGTGCCACTTCCTCCAGGAGGGACCGACTTCTAGTACCCCCTTGCCTCTTCACATAAGCGACTGCGGTCGAGTTGTCCATCCTGAGGAGGACTGATTTGCCACGAATAAGTTCTCTAAACGCCATCAGAGCTTGAAAAGCCGTTCTCAGCTCCAGCACGTTGGAAACCATGCCCTTTGCGCAAAATGACCAATGACCCTGAGCCAGATGACCTAGGCCGCTGGCTCCCAAGCCGTGCTCACTTGCATCTGTGATAACAACCAGGAAACTAATTGGATTGAGGGAATGACATCGATGAAGATTCTCCCCCTTGAGCCACCATTCGAGACAAGAACTCATTGGTAGTGTAATTCGAATCCTCTGATTGAGATTCTCGGATTGCCATTGCGTCAGGAACCCGAACTGAAATGGATGGCTGTTCTATTGGGCCCATTTCACCATGGGAATGGTGGACACCACGGGAATGGTGGACACCATGGTGCCCACTACGTGAAGACATTGCGAGGCAGAGAGGACATCTGCAGCAATTGCAAGTTAAATTCTGCTCTGGATAGACAGAATCTTTTCCGGTGGAAGTGTGACGATGCCAAGCCGCGTATCCACCCTTGCGCCAAGATAGACCAGATCTTGAGTGGGGTCTAGATGGCTCTTCTCCTGGTTTATGATCCATCCAAATTCTTCGAAGGTGGAGAGCACTAGAGCCAGATGGGAAAGGAGTCCTTCTCGACTCCGATTCAGCAGGAGGACGTCGTCCAGGTAGTGGAAAATATGAATGCCTTTTCTGCGTATCAAGGCGATCAGGGATAGGAGCACCTTCGTGAAGGCCCTCGGAGACGAGGTGAGACCGAAAGGTAGGGAAATAAATTGGTAATGCATCTTGGCCACAGAGAACCGCAGGAACTTTTGAAAAGTGGCAAGGTAACGTGTCTAGCCAACCTCATTAAGGCCACATCCACCGTGGGAGACTCCTCCAAGCATTTCACATCCTCCCTCTTGAAAGGGTATAATTTTGAAAACCTATTTCTGAAAGACGACTTTTTGTCGACCTGACCCCATTCCTCAAAGATAATCTCCTTTATTTCTTCCATAAATGGAAAAGAAGAAATTTATTTCTTGCTCTGTCTAAAGAAGCGTTTTCTCTTCTCTGGTTGCTCAACCGGGTCTTCCCAAAAGCAAAGCCTGTCTAACTGCCCTCACAAAGGGCTGCACAAGAGCAAAATCGAAACCATCAAACTGGTCCGCTTCTTCTTCAGATGAAGAGGCACCCTCAGATCCCAAGGGAGATCTTACACTGGAGGCCCTTTCCGTCCGCGTAGAACGCACCCCTGAGGGTCCAGGCACTGGGTCAGCCTGTGGCAGTGAGCCATGTGTAGGCTGAGACTTGAGAGCAAACTCTTTCAGAGAATCATCAAAGACCTTTTTCATCAAATAAATTACTTGCAAGCTTTCAGTCTGCTTGTCTCTAGTTGCATCTAAGAAACATGCTTCACATGCCGTCTTTCCTGGTAGTGCTGTGTTAGGACAAGCCCAGCATCCAGTCGGAGGCGGTTGAGGGTGATGCCGATGGGTAGAAGGCCTAGTAGGGCGATGGGGGCCTCTGGCAGAGTTAGCTGGTTCGGGCATATCCCTATGCTTGGAATGTGTTTCCTCCCCAGATGGAGATCTGTGCCTGACCGATGAAGAAGAAGATCTGGACAGCAGCAGAAAAAACATCAGATAAGAAGACCAAAATTAAAAAAGAAAAAAAATCAAAAACTTTTTTTTTCAAAACTAAAAGCTGGGAGCCGCCACCTACCTCCTTTTAAAATGCTGGTCTTCTTGAGGGGTTGATTTTTCAAACAGCATGCTGAAACATACATGAGTACCTTTTCGGAACCACAAGTTTTAAAATATACAGATGGATCCCAATTCAGGGACAAAACATACCTGTAAGTGCAGTATGGCAGAGACAGCTGGGCAAGGCAGGTGCACACAGAGTGGAAGCTCCAAGCAGCGGCAACAGCAGCTAACTTCAGATGACAGATTTTTACATTCTCTTCCAAAATTTAGAAGCTCCGCCCACTCCGCGTCACACCACCAATGCGCTTGCGCATGCCCTGGCCTCCCGCCGGCACTTCCGCACAGCCGTGGAGCGCACAGCCGGCCGCCCGTTACGGACGAAGTGTGGCAAGAATGAAAAGCGGCCATACCCCAGAACCCTGTACTTTGTACAGGAGCGGTCTCCTCTCCTCCTGGTGCCTGGACTGACATTCTCCCCGCATACACCCTTATGGAGGAACCCTCACCTCAGTCATTTTGCAACCATATTAGACCCAGTGGTATTGACCTCTAGGAAGATACTTACATTAAGTGACATATTACATGATGGGGGTCTGAGATCATTTGAGGACCTCAGATCAACACACCAATTGCCTAATAGCTATTTGTTCCGCTACTTCCAGCTGCGCCATGCTTTTTCCGCACAGTTCTCTCGGGGCCGTCTATAGTCAATAGTCAATGCCTCCTTGCCATTACACAAAGTGACGTATGCTAACAGAGGGTGCCCTCAAAAGTTTGACAAAATTTGGTCTGGTTGGATAGAGTCCACTGCTACGTTGGGAAACTGAGTGAATAGTCCTGGGGAGGTTTTTGCCATGTATATATCCTCATGGGGGCGTCCCGGTTTCACTTTCCACCTCCTACAGACCTCAGAAGAGGTGGTACTGGGTGAGTGGATGTGAATGTGGGGTTCCCCCTCCTGCTGGTTAGTAGCTTGCCTGTATGCTCAATAAAGGGAAGATGCTACAAGGATTTAATTAATGACGCATTCATTCTAGAGGGAGTTCTAGGAGAGTAGGTAGGATTCTAGAGTATTAGGGATCCCTAATGTGTCTGGAGGAGGGGGGATGCGGATCGGGGATTGTTAATGCGTACTGTGTCATTTTGGGCATATGTTATGCCGTATTGTATGCTTATTATGTACTTGAGGCACTATGTCAGTGCCCTGTTTATATGTGTCATAAATGCAAAATGAATAAAAAGATTAAAAAAAAATACTGTCTATCCAGTCTGTTATATACCTTCATTTTAACATGCAAGTACCCAGGCAATATATCTAGAACACCTCATGGATCAGCAATTTGTATCTTAAATCATCTTCACTGGTGCCCTGGAATATTATGTTTGCCCTCTTAAAAATTGGATGTATCACCTCTATGTATCATTAAACACCTTGAAATATTGTATGGAAACCCAAGTCCAAGTAATCTGAATCACATAAATTCTCTGAAATTTGTCTTTTCGAAAGTATGTATTGTATGCAGCATTTTTACATGTACAGTATTACGATAATCTATATATTTTGTGTGGCAGTCTATGTAGTGTTTGATTCTGTAAGACTTCCATAGATTTTAAGACTTAAAATAGATCCTGTCTAGTTTACATGACAACAGTAACATCTGCTTTTTCCACATTTGTATAAACCAACTGTATGCAACCGTGATGATGTACATATAGGGGTCTATTCACTAAGCTGCCGTAGGCCGCCATAAATTGAAATAGCCAATAGGAATCTAGCAATGCATTCCAATAGGCAAACATTTTTTTTTCTATTCTGACACGGCTCCGTCTCAGAATAAAAAAAAAGAAACAGCAGTGTTTCTCTCCTTGGCGGCCGGGAGCGGGAGACTCCCGGAGCGCCAGGGAGAGTTAGCTGTCTGGAGATCAGTGTCCCTGGTTAGCAGGTAACCAGGGACGCTGATCTCTCTGCAAGTGGCCAGAGCCAGCCGTAAGATTGGAAGTTTTGGGGTTTGTTAAAACATTGTTGCAGCTGGTATCCTATTGATTGATTGATTGATTTATTTATATTCATAATCTCCTAGCGCAATCAATCTGAACAAACTGTAAGATCACGGCTGGCTCCGCCCAGCTGTCAGAAGCAGGCTGTCGGCCAGCCAATGGCCGGCCACTCGGCCAGCTTCGGCTTTCAGCGCGGCTCAGCCGAGCCGAGGCATATAAATTCGGCTCGACTGAGCTGCTCGGCCACGTTTGGGAGCTGTACGGCTATAGTGAATAGCCCGTACAGCACCCCTTTGGTTCTACTGAACGAAGGGGTCCTGGGGCCGAAGATAGCCGAAGGATCGGCCGAAGCTAAGGCTAGATCCTTCGGCAGCTCCGTGAATAGACCCCATAGTATTAATTCCAAGGTTAATATCTGACACAAATGTGGTCAGATACCTAATCACACTAAAGTTTGATCTAAAATATTATTTTTAATATTGTGTACCCTTTAACTTAATTATATATAGGTAAAAAGATGAGCACAGACTGCAGCTATAATGCTGCCAACTTTATTATCTCATGCAATACTTTATTTGCCTATTTATACTTCAGTGTTAATTGCTCTTTTTAATATATTAGTTAGGTAGTCCCTGGTAGTAAGTCTTTGTTTAACATGTTGCATTTTTTTCTGAAATAATAAGAGGAAGAACTCTGGCCCCTCTCTAGTCATATCATTTACTGGGAAAGCCTCTGAAATATATTTGAAATGACAAGTGTCAGCCCTCAGTATGGAACTTCCCAAAGCTTGTTTCAGTATGTAATTGTTTGGTGTGATACCTTTTACTGTCAAATGCAAAACAAAAGGGCAAATAAATAAGATAATCAATTAATTCTCATTAAAATCATTCAACAGTCCTTTCCATATAAGTTATCAATTAATTATTAATACCATTGAGCATATTGTGAAAAATGATTTCCATCCCCCAATAGTGTGGATCTCTGACCACCAACTTATAATTGAGCTGGTGATAGAAACTGGACCATATTTTTTAAGGATTGTTTTACAATTCCTGAATTAACTATTTTTTCTGAGGATTACATTAAATATGGCAGGCACATGTGTAACTATGTAGCTAATTATACAAGCTAATTATGTTACTATATAACACATATTCTGCCACTGTTGATATAGAAAAGGCCAAACTTGGTTAAAACACAGAGTAGTTGAATCACCAAAATGTTAATCCTTGAAGTTGGACCATCATCAATGGTTCTCTGTGAAAATGAAGGTTTTTTATATAGAGATTGGAAACACCCCTTAAAGTTTGCTTATACATTTGTAAATACAAAATCAGTACTTGGTTTGGGCCCCTTTTGCAGCACTTACTGCAATTACTTTTGCACGATATTCTAATTATTCGAGTTTCACCTGTAGTTATCCCAGTAATTTGGTTATGTCTATGCAAATTTTTAAAAAGACATGAAAATTCAAACTACATTATGACTGGTTGCTATGGACCTCACCTCTATTTCTTTGCCCTTCATCTTTACAAAAAGGCTTATAGTTTCTTGAGAGAGATTGATGTTAGAATATTAAAAGACTATTCATCAAAGATTTAAGCTATATGCATGTATTTACTATCAGTGTTGCACTCTCTTCCTTGGGCGAATGCCTTGGTATGCCTAATGCTTGTTTAGACTCTGTATACCACTCGGGATGTTTGTGTTTGCAAAGATGACTCATATAGCGGTAAGCTCTAGTGACCAAAAAAGCTGCAAATTGCTGTTTTCCATGTTAATAACATCCCTTGGCTATTACTAAATGATTCCTTTATTTTCTTCAAGATAAACTGTATACCTATTTGTTTCGTTTGACCAAAGCTGGATTTATTTCAGCCTTCAACCTGCTTCTAAGCATTAATAATGATCCACTTGGGAGAAAGAGCAGCTAAATGAATACATTGGGAGACTTAGAATATAATTAACCTGTGTAGTAGCAGGCCCTGTGACATTTTGGGAGTTAATTTGTTATTTTATGCACTGCCAACTGCAAAGCAACCAAAGCGTTGGAACAGAATTAGCTTATATTAGTGGTACAGTGGAAATATATTAAACAAGGCTACTTTTAGTTACAGTGATATTAACAGAGCTGAGCTTTGCTAAAAGAAAAAAAAGGAGATTGTAGAGATAGAAAATGGCAGTGTTTTAATTTTTTACATTGCTCTGAAATTTGTTTGCAGTGAAAATTTGGGGTGTTCATACTGAAGTCAAAGCTGGAAAAACTACCAATAATGTTTTGGCCTAAGACATAACTTACATGAGAAGAGTCAAATGTAAAATTTTCACTGCCTGTCTTTGTGCATTGAGTGGCAACTACAGTAAACTGCATATGACTATTAAAAGGCAATCAGATTCTTGTACATGAAGGGGAGTTTCTGTAATTCAACACATGTTTACAAAAAACACATGATCTAGGCCCATAAACTGAATGGTTATACTCACAGATTTATGCATCATCTTATAATAATAATAATGATAACTTAAACTCAAAATACAGAGATGTACCATTATAGTAATATATAGCAATTTACACATTGCTCAATTCTCTGGGATTTGCCTCAGAGGTGTCTTTTTTGGGGGTGATTTTTATTGCAAAGACAATGCTATGTCAGAAAATTAACCAATGTGAATCCTCAACCTGAATGTTCACCACTGACCTAAGGGTCTTTAGGACACACAATCAGTGGATAAAGCAGACATCACTATGCATATTAGTGTTCTTCACCTCAGTGCAATGTTGTTAGTGTATAAAGTACTACAAATCTGACATCTCAATGAAAAAAGCCCAGTTTTAAATTGTCTATGTCATCTTTCAATAACAATCAGAGAAAACAGATAAATGCTACTTTTACAATATACCCATTTCTGAATACCCCATTGTGGTTTTTTTGGAGTGATTTTGGGCCTATTGGGAAATACAGTTAAAGCACACATGAGGAGGTCCAATAATCAGAAAAAAAATCTCTATAAATATTAGGCTACTCTTCTTCAGTGGCATGCTGTGATTGTAAATTGCCACTTAGATGGCATCTTCGAGAGAATAAAAAAACTATTTATTTCCTTTCTTGCATTTTCTTTAAAAAACAAAGAGTCAGTTTACAATATTCTACATATGTACTGTAAAAAGGCCAACATTACATTGTGGTCTGAAACTAGTTTCTAGTTTCAGACTATTGATCAGTTATGACCGGGTCCTGATCATATGATTAGCCAAAAACACTGATCACTAGTAGGAGACACCTCCTCTATGTCTTTCTCCTCTATGAGGAGAAAGAGATACTTTTCTGTAGAAAAAAGTATGTTAAAAAACAATCAATAAAGATAAAATAACTTGATCTAGGTTGTGTTAGTATCACTGTTAGCATTAGGGTCAGCGTCAGTGTATGTCAGTGTCAGAGTTGCCTTCAGTGTGTTTAAGCTAGGATAAAAAAGTTAAAGGCACACTATTATTTCTGGGCCCTAACATGGGTACAAACAACAAATAATGCACATATATGTGACATCCCTGTGAATGTCAGGAGTAGGAGAATATATTTTGTTTTGTGGTTTTTTTTGGTGCTGGTTCATGGTACTGGGAAAAAATATACAATTCAATTTTAAAAATTAGTTTTTTACTATTTTGGTCCAGTTGTCCTTTGATAATAAATAAAACAGGCGATATCAATTAATATTTCATCACACAAAGGCCCAATATGACCTTCAAAAAAACAAAACAAGGTATAAGTCACCTGGATACACTAAGTGCAGTGACGTAACAATCACCATAGCGACCCTGGGTGATCAGGCATCTCAGGCTGCTGGCTGTCACTGGTGGGTGTGAGGAGGAATGTGTTGCTGTTAGATCACCGACAACCTGTCAGTGATCTGTGCAGCGGCACATTCCTCCTCACAGCCGCGGCTGAGTCAGTGAGAGCCAGCAGCTGTGGAAGAGGAAGGCTTGGCCCGGTGTCAGAAACGGAGGAGGTGGGGCCTGGCGATGGAAGAGGAGTCGGGGGCCTGGCGATAGAGGATGCGGGGCCTGCCAGCAACCATGGATGCGGACAGTGGTTCAGGGCTGACAAGTGAGAGGTGTGCAGCCCACCTGAGACGCTGCAGAGCCCACCATAGAGAGTCTATGGTGGGCTCTGCAAGGTCCCTTTTAGGTGGGCTGTTTGGGATATCAGGTGGGCTCTGCAAGTGCATAACTAGAAATCACAGGGCCCCATACAACATTTTGCTATGGGGCCTTGTGATTTCTAGTTACGCTCATGACTAAGTGGCTACAAAGATATTACAGTTTTACTAACACATGCCAGAGTTGAAAAACTGGGTTTAGGCTTTAAAGTGACATTAAACCCTCAGATTTTTTAACATAAACCAATACTAATGTGTGCCTTACTGTAATCCATGGATGTTTCCCTTCTCTTTGCTGCTCTTCCTTTTAAATCCTCATGTCTTCTCATGCTGTGGGAGAACTTCCCTTTTCAGCTCAGGGCATCTTCCTGTAGGGCTGGCTCAGTTTACAAGCCTATACAAACGTATACACAGACACCGTGTATCCATTCCTGAGACAAGGCAGTCTGCTGCAAAACAGAAGTTCTGCAGAGCATGAGAACAGATACAGATTTAAAAGGAAGAGCAGCAAAGAGAAGGGAAACAACCATGGATTACAATAAGGCACACATTGCAGTATTGTTTTATGTTAAAAAATCTGAGGGCTTAATGTCACTTTAAGGTTTGTCTGACCATCTGTCATTAAGGGGCTAAGCAATGACTGGTCACTTTGCAAATGTTCACTGAGCTTAGAAAACAAGGTGAAGCAGCGCTCGTTCAATAATGTGCAGGAAAAGGTCCTGATTTTCAATTTTGTACATGATTGGGTATTCAAAGTTCCAAAAAAACTACAATCCTAGTAGTATAGGGGTTTTGAGCGAGGTGCCAGACTACTGTAGTTGTAAATAAATATCAATTTATTAAATATCCTAACAATACCATAATTGAGGCATAAAATACATACATGATTAATAGATTCCTCAATTCCATTCTCAAGGTCATGATTTACAGAGAACATACAAGATAAATTAATTCCTCAATTCCAGTCTCATTTCATATTGAACATATTCTACACATTATTTAAAACCATAGGCAAAATCCCATTCAAATATTTCATATTCTTTTCACATGTTGTATTTGAAAAAATCAACAAATATCCAATGCGTTTCGTTCATTTACTTCATCAGGGGATATTGTGGCAGGAATCTAATTAAGAATATACAATCCATTGTTTATTAATAAATCTATATATGAGCAATGCTCATTCTTTAGTATTTTATATGCTGTAACACACTCACAGGGTTATTGTCCCTCCACTTACCCAAGGTCCAGGAATCATCTGCAAACCTATCTCCGAGTAACGTGGATAAGAATCCCGCCCCTCACAGACATCATGCGGCAGAGCCATGGGTGCACACAAACAGCCCAGGGTTCTTATGATCTATAATATGGCCGTAATGATTATTTTAATACATTAATTTATTCTCACTAATTAAATATTTCGAAACCATATTTACTAGAACTAATATCCCTTTAGTAATCATATTAAAATATCCAAGTGTTATGTCATCACCAAGTGTTCATCTCATATTGAAAGTCAAAATTTAATTAATCCATTCAAATGGCCCAATGAATATAAAACGTCATGTGAATATTCTCCTCTTAATGAAAGCTTATTAAGTGTATCTCTTTAAGACACCCTCATATAGGATGCCGTATCAGGGACGCCATCTGTCATTACACACTGAGAACCCAGCGTGGACGCTATGATAACACAACGGCCTCTCCGGGATCTCAGTGTGTAACCACAGATGGCGTCCCTGGTTACCTGATAACCAGGGACGCTGATCTGTCATTACTCTCCCAGACACTCTGGGAGTCTAATACGGCTCTCGGCCGCCCAGGAGAGAAACACTTTCTCCCGGAAAGGTTTACTCTGCTCGATCGAGCAGAGTAAACCTCTCCTTGCGATCTGTTTTTTTTTCTGACATGGGGCTGCAGGCCGCCCTCAGTCAGAAAAAAAAGCCAGCATAGGAATGCATAGCTAGATTCCTATTGGCTATTTCACTTTGCAATAGCCAATACCAAACTAGCTATTGCACCCGCCCGCTGCTGCTGCAATCAGGGGACCTGCAGTTCTCCATCAGGTCCCCATCTGGTGATTGACAGTGAAATAGCCAATAGGAATCTAGCTATGCATTCCTATGGTGTTTTTTTTTTATTCTGACGGCAGCAGAACCGTCTGGCCAATAGAAAACAGTTGGGTGGAGCTAGCTGTCACTGCTAGCTCCGCCCAATCGTTTTCTATTCTATTTTTCTACTTTTTTAACTGTTTTTCTATTCTGCACGATACCACGGAGGTACTGGGCAGAACCGCCGAGCCGAATGCCACAGTAGAGACCTGTGCACCATTTCAGATAGATCCTGGAAACATTTGGGCGTTTTCCAAAAACAAGCTAATTCCACAGCACAGATTATTTTAATCATAAATTACTTACTGAGAAATATTTTACATTTGTATAAAGCAAAATTAGGAACATCCCCATTTACAATATGTGCCCTTCAGACACTGGCATGTTTTACATATGTTTTAATACAGTAATGCACTTAACCACTTGCCGTCCGGAGCAATTTTTTACATTTGCACACACATGATAAAATCAGAAGTTTTGTCTAGAAAACAGCTTCAGACCACCAAACAATTATATATTTGCTGAAAGAAAAATTGAAAGAGTTTTGCCCCATGTGTAGCGCTCATCAGAGGTGGGGGGGGTTGGAGAGGATATATATATATATAAATATATATATACACAACCGGGAGTATTGGGTGGATGCACCGGTTGTGGCTGGAGCGTGAGAGGTTTTAAAGAGTTAATAAACCATGGGGGTTTTCCTTTTTGTGCGGGTGTGCGGCTTCCGCTATGTTCGGACCGTGGTGTCCAACATGTTTACTGTAAGAAACAAAATTGGAAGATGTAAGCGCCACTACCTGGCGCAATAAATGTGGAGGAGCAAGGTTTGTCAGAAACAATAGTGATGTACTCACCTGTGGCTAGGTGAGCACTCGCTTGTCATGACCAGAGTGAGGTGGTGGAGGGCAGCACCGTCCACATTTGTTTGCTCCTCCCAAACCCCAGCGTTCAAAAACTCCCCTTCCTGCCAAGGTTCCCCCTGCACACCGGCTTTAAAAAGAAGGTTGATCCTTCAAAGAGAGTCGCCGCCAAATCGTTCACAAATCGGGCACGGTGCGGGCAACCCTTCCCGGACACCGCGCTCCACCGCCCTCACCACCACAGCATTGGACCTTTTTTCCTTAGACGGCTCATGCCGCAACATTCCCATCTGAAGCAAGCTGCCATTGGACACAGCCCTATTGGGCTACGGGGAAGCCGCAGCATGAGTCCACCTCCGCTTCCTTTGGACATACCACCCCTTCACAGACGGCACGCTCTCATGCAGCCATGCGCTGTGACATTCTGACAGCTCGTCTGCCCATCGGCCCTCCTGCCGGCACCGCATCACCGAACGGACGGAGGAGGGGGCGGGTACAGCTGGCTCTGCCTCTAGATAGGCAGAGCCAGCTGTCACTCACACAGCTGGGCAGATCTCGACGTCGATTTCGGGATCCGCTCCGGCTGCGGCGTCTCAGTATACCGCGAGCTATAGCTCGCGGTATACTGAGCTTAGGGTAACGGGAGGATGCTAGTTTGTGTCCTCCCGTTACCCTAAGAAGAACTATGGGGAAAAACACTGACCCCATAAAATAATAATGTTGGTAAGAATAATGTTATAACAATAATTTTTTTATACAAAAAAAAACATACACCCATATAATAATAATAATAATAATAGTAACAACAACAAAAAGAATGTTAAAATATAGAATAATTCTACATTTGGAAGTATACCATCTTCAAAGTTTTACAGTTTCATTCCAAGCTTCATGGACCTGTTCTTAAAGGAAGAGTATTCACATAGGAACACTAACTCTGTGGATAAAAATAATGTATTTTTTGCTCTAAAACATGTAAGAATACTTTGTACATTAAAATGAAAAAGTTTTCCTAAGAGCACTGCATGGCTCTTTAGTTCATACCTATTGGGAAAAGAATAGTGAGGTCAGTTTTAGGTCATGTAGCAATAGGGGTTCCAACAGTATCCATGTTTGCCTCTCCGCTGTTCACCTCACAGAATAAAACTAATCTGCATGTGAAAAAAATGTAGCTTTGCAAACAGATGTGAGAATACTGTACTTAGCTTTCAACATATTTACTTGAAAACTCTGAGGCTGCATTAGATGTGAAGAGGACAACAAATAGTATTTTTTGGAAATAGAAGGAATATGTGAATTTGCCTCCAGAGTAAAATCATGGTGCATGTAATGTGGTTAAATTTACTAACAGGTTTATTCTTTATGCTCTTCCTGATTGACTTAACAGTAAACTTTGATTATCATATTTCTAAATTAATTAAACATTAAAGGCAAAGCAAAATAGAGATCAAGAGCATTTGTAAATGCTACTACAGAGCTGCCCTTTACGTCTATTATGACTGGCTCATCTGTAAAATAGAATCATTTACATTTTCATGTGTTGAAGCAGGAAATGATCAACAGTTGTGCTAAGTTCAGTAATTAAAGTATATTTAACTAAAGACAAAACTTTTTTCTTTTTTTAGCTTTGAATAGAGTAAGGAATGGTTAAATCTCATGATTTTTTTGCTGTCTGTGTCCAATTGGAGATATTTTCTTTCACTTACTATCCCCCGACACAACAGGAAGAGGAGTTCTCTCTAAAATAATGGAAATCCTCTCTCTGACAGCTGTCACAGATGCGCTCTATTCCTGTTGTGGTTACAACTCAAAATATTAAATTATCTTTAGTAAGGAGATTGCCCCTCCCCGAGTATGGTCACAGTAGGCCAGTGGTGGTCAACTTGTTATAGGGGGTGGCCTCAAATGTGGACCTTGATATCACCAAATGGCTGCACATAATGATCAGTGATTATAATGCTACAAAAAAACAGAGACTTGGCATACTATAGTAGTTGGTCAGAGACTGTGGGAATTCTACATATGATGGTGAAAGACTGCAGACATGTAACACATGCGGTTGGATGATTAGAGACTTGAGATATGCTGCAAGTTCATATTCAAGGGATTGTTATTGATTACTGTCATTACAGATCTTCATTAGACAGCCCACTATAGCCCCCTATATAATTACAAGCACCACAGTTGCCATTCACAAGATCCTGTATAGAAGGTCACAGAAAAATAGAAAAAAAAAGAAAAGAAAACATATAAAACGTATAAGTGTAAAATAAATAAACCATTTAGTCAGTAGAGACCAGTAGAATGAATATTTTCCCTTACGTTTCCTAAGTAAGTCCCTAGGCACAGAAAATAATGATAGTGCTTGTGCCCAAGGGCCACACATTAAATACCAAAGGACTGCATGCAGCCCTTAGGCCATAGGTTAGGAGGCAGGACAGTTGGCAGAACTTACTGCTTACCCTCTGAGGAGGGGATATTCCATATATTGCATCTGAGAGTTGAACAGAAGGCCTGTGACATGCTTATTTCCAAACCAACCTTCCAGAAACAGTGATGAGAACCAGCAAAATTGCGAGGATGGTGACTTTAACAGACATAACAGCACATGCACTTTCCTCCAGGACATACGGTTTCATCCAGAACATTGAGACTTTTAGAACTTTTCAATGATACCAGTAGGCAGCATGATCAGGTTTTCATAGCACAAAGGTCACTTAGCCATTGGACTCCCATCACAGTGTTCCATATGTATAGTACATTTGATGGTTTGTAATTTATAGATTTCAGTAACAGTAATTTATTTATGTGTTATTCCATGCTATGAAAATCTGAAGGTGCTTTTAAATTACAAAAATAAACAGCATACATTTTTTATAACGATGCCTTTATCTGCCCTCTACTCTGGTAGGACATGCTTGTGTCTAAAATAAATCTTTGTTCCAAGAAGCATTTTTAGATAATAGCATTTCTTTTCACTCCAGTTTTTTTTCTGATGTAGAGTTTAGACTTTACATGTGTACCTTATAATTAACAGTATTTTCTACTATAATTTTCTTTTCTTCAGAATGCTTACTCATGTGCACAAACAATGCTGTTCCTTGCGTTAGGAATTATTTTTAATACAGCTCTGTGCTACATAATATTCTGAATGTCGGGATACAAATAACAATAGGAAACAGTTCTGTAAATGTGCAATCATGTAATATGTACTTTAAATAGCATGTCTAAAAAAAAACACCATTAATGCAAAATACAGATGAAATTTGCAATGTAAAAGGACACTATAGTGTATTTTCACAAAGTGTACAATTGGAGTTATTATTGTAACATTTACTGTACTTTTAAGTATTTTAAGCTTTAAAGAAAATAAATCTAAACCAAAGGAAAAGTTGATACATGGGGATGTGTATGGTGATATACTGTACATGGTGATGGGAGCATACATTTCTATGCTAATGGTAACAATCTAATCATAAGTAATCACCTATCAAAGAAAAAGAACAAATAGGTGAATGGAAGAAAAAAGAATGGGAGGGAAAGGAAGAAAGAAAACAAGGAAAAATTGCATGCAATTATGGACCCAAACAAGTAGGAAAACTACTCACACCATCAGTGGTGATTATCTTGTGCTAAGGTCATGACAGACCATATCAGTTTATAGGAGAAGTTAGGCAAGCACATGCCTTGCTGCAAAAGTCAAGCTTGTTAATCCAGGCCATGTATTCATCCACTAGGCATATAAACATAGCTTATGTTTAATCATGGGGATATCCGGTTAATATAAGGTAAGCATGAGTCTAATGCAAAATAGGTTTTGCAATCAGAATTACATATAAATGGGTCATTGGAAAATCAAAATACAGGATTTTGTTTTATAAAAGAGCAAACTTCCCTCCAGGATTGTACCTTAGGTCACTCTCAGAAGCTTTGACTGAGAGGTTATTAGTACCTATATTTCCTCCAACACTGGGGGAAGACATTGATAAAATTATCCTCTTGTGTATAGTACCATTTTTATAGAAATATACCTAGATGGTGGTGTATGCTAAAATTTTGAAGGTGTTCAGCCAGATTAGGGACCAAAATTCAAGAGACTAAGGGGGTTATTTACAAATCTAGCCAAAGGATCAGCCGTAGCTTCGGCTGATCTTTCAGCTAGCTTCGGCCGCCGGAGCCCTTCAGTTCAGTCGAACTGAAGGGCTGCTGTACGGGCTATTCACAATAGCCCATACAGCTCCCGAAGGCGGCCGTGCGGTTTAGCCGAGCCGAAGGCATATGCTTCAGCATGAGCCGAAGTGACACCCAAAGCAGGGCAAACAGCCGGCTGAACACCTTGTGAATGACAGCTGGGCAGAGCCAGCCTTGAGTTGCAATGACAGATCAGTGTCCCCAGGTGACCTGGGGACACTGAATTGTCATTTAACGATGACAACTAGGCGGAGCCGGCTGTGATGTCAGGGCCGTCCCCGCCCAGTAGTTATTCACTGCTAGTAAGACTCTAGTAGGTCCTAACCAATAGGAAACAGTTGGGTGGAGCTAGCTGTCAATGCTAGCTCCGCCCAATTGTTTTTGTTTTCTTTAATTTTTTTAAATCTTTTTTAAATAAACTTTATTATTTGTTTTACATTTATTATTTATTAAAATTTTTCAACTTTTTTTCAACTTTTTCCTTGCTACTAAATATTCCACGGTCAAGTGTTAGTGGTATTATAACAAAGTGCAAGCAACAGGGAACAACAACAACTCACGAAAAATGACACAGCGGGGGGCGTGGCTTGGCCGTGTGAGCTGTGCTTCCAATGTGCTCCTGGCTCGACTATTCTAAAACGGATCCTGCATCTCCCACCATCCCTCCTTCGGCACAATGAAAAAAAGGGGAAGGCGAGGGGATCCCAATATACCCCCAAAACTGCCTTCAAACGGCTCTTTGTGACCCCGAATCACCTCCACGACAAGCGGCCCCCTCGTGTGCGGCTGAGGCCTGCGAGTACCAGCGAAGCCTCCATGCCGACCGGCCTGGATTACGGGGAGGCCCCCTCCGAAGAGGACTCCACCTCCGCGATCGGCATGGGGAGCCATCCAATCCACCGAGAGGATAGACAGCGGGAAAACTGGCCCGATCAATCGCCTGGATGCCTCCCCCGCTTGGGTGGAAGGCCCAGAGAGACCCATGGAGGAGCCGCGGCTGCGATCTCCTGGCCGCGATGACGTCAGCGGCCTTGCGGCGTCGGAGCTCCAGGACCCGAATGAAGGCTGGACCCCTCTGACTCACCCCCCGGGGTAAGGGGCTTCATGTGGCTCTACCCCCCCGACCAAGATCTGACACCCCAACCACCCTACACATCAAGGGGACCCTTGGACTGGTCTGTCCCCCCAGTCATAGACACTGCAGATGACTTCATGGGCTCATGGGGTTATGAACCCACCTTGCCGTCCCCACAAGATTCCCCGGCAGGGGCCCCTGAAATGTCTTCTTCCCCTGAGATCCTGAACGCTGACCTTAGGCGCCTTATAAGTGCACTTCCCACTAAAGCAGATCTGGCGTCCACCTTCCTAACTAAGGCTGACTGAATCTTTTGCTACCCGCATTGAAACTGCCTACAAGCAGGACCTGGCCGAAGTTAAACAGGAACTCTCCATTACCTCCCAGGTTGCCTCAGTGGAACAAATGCAGTCTGACCTCCTCCATAGGGTCACTGCCCTGGAGACTGCCCAGTCCACTTCTCAACATAATACTCCCCATTGACTGTGCCCCTCTGGTGGAGCCTCTAACAGCCCTCGCAACGTAGCTCGGAGGACTGGGCCCCCGAATACCCGCGAGGCCTGACTCTCCATGCCACTGTAACGTTCTGGAGCTGAGTTACTACATGTGCAATTGCCCCCCTACTGGCTGACTGTAACCTATTTCCCTTCAAGTACTTTCTTCTGCTCTGTTCTCTTTAGGATAAGCAGGATGCGGACACTGGGACCTTCGCTGTGGACTATTCCACGATGCCGTACCACCACGTAGGTTCCTTGATGGAGAGGTACCTGGACCTTCTGGTAACCGGACCCCTCTGCCCCCCCCTTTTGTGGGGGTGGATTGGATGGGAGCACACCCCACATGTTTTTATACCAATGTACCTGATTATGCCTTTTGCCCACAGGGGTCCTTTGAGTTGCTCTACTGCCCTTCCCTTTTCAGGTTCCTTATCTATATGTACCAGTATTACTTGAGTGGCCCCTCCCCTGTAATGTTCAGTATATTATTTCTGTTTGCTGGTTCGGAGTCGGGGGAACAGGGTCCGGGTTCCTGCCCTCAGTCGTCACGGGCTGCGATGGCCCTCCGGAGTCCTGAGCCCTAGAGGCGGGACCGGTGGGAACTCGTATGCTTGAGATGACGCAGTCCCTCCCCCTCCGCCTACTATCCCACCGAGTTCCGTTGGTGGGTGGGTCCTCTGTCCTCTCACATGGGCGACTGTCACTGGTTGGAGTATGTACCCAGGGCCAAGTTCCCTGCTCCTAGATTGGATGACTGGCGAACAAAAGGGAACAGAGCGCCACCTCCATGTGTAAAATCGTTTATTACAATAAATAAAACAAGGGATAAAAGTACTCACAAACAAACGTTTTCATCAGGCTTTAACAACAAATGAGAGGCCACACTGTCTGTTAACCCAACATGGTATCACCCCAACTATGTAACACGGTAGCCTCCGGTCACATCACCATCCACCGACTGCAGTCAGCCAAGATTGACGCGTTTCAGGGGCAAGCCCCCTTCATCAGAATCATGATTCTGATGTACATTTATCCCTTGTTTTATTTATCCTAATAAACTATTTTACACACGGAGGTGGCGCTCTGTTCCCTTTTGTTTTCTATGCTCGATGGATGATCAGCCCCTCTGTGTCAAAAACTGTTGATAACTTTGAGTGTGCGACAGCAAGTGGATCGTTCAGCTGGCAGCCATTAGCGCCAATAGTTAAAGAAAACTTTTTGACCAATTTGAAATGGCCAATAGCAGTCTAGCTATTAATTCCCATGAAATGTGTTGGTTTTCTTTTCTTTACTCTGACGGCAGCCGCTGTCAGGGAAGGAAAGCTAATGCTTCCCCTGCTATCTGATGTTTTTTTTTTCTTTGTATTCTGATAGCCGCCATCAGCTGCTCACAGCCAAAGTTCAGCAAAGATTGAAGTATATTTGTCTACGTGATCATTGATTGATGACAGCAGCAGTTACTGCAAAAGAAACTAGGGGGCACTCAGCAGAAGACCAGGAGCACATGCTCGGGGTGACAGGTCTAGCAACGCCCCTGGTGAGGAGCAAGATAAATGGCTCAGACCTGAATCCATATCTGATGTGATGCCCCCCTTTAATACAGCTATTTTTACCCCTGGTTTAGACCTCAGCTATGACATACTGGGGAGGAAAAGCTCTCACGAATGGAATCCCCGGACTTCTCAGACAGTAACCTAGGTGTCTGAAGAGCAGCTTTCCTCATCTACAATGCCCATGGTGGCAGCCATCTCGGTGACGTCCCTTAATGTCAAGGGATTGAACAACGAGAAGAGATCTATGATCTTGCAGGAGTTTAGGAGGCTTAGAGCAGAAATTTGCTTTGTCCAGGAAACCCACTTTCCGACAGACCAGAAACATGCTAGACTGGCCCAGATTACTGACCTGCTTGCCAAAATTCACGCTCTCGAGATTCTTCATAAACGTACTCTAGCAGTTGGAGCCTTGGGGCAACTGACGCCCCTGAGACTCCATCTGCAATCCCTTTACGTGTTCAAAGCTACAAATGCGCTAACCAAATGTAGACACACTTTCTATGAATTTGGGGACAAATGTGGGAAACATCTTGCTTGAGCTCTGCGAACCCAACGAGAACGGTCCTTTATTCCTGAAATTATGACTCGCAATCAATCGAAAGTCTCCCAAACCAAAGACATAGCAGAGGCGTTTCAACTATACTACACATCCCCGTATAACCTTAGGGGTGACTCTGTACCCAGGGTGACCATCCTCATACAGAGGCCGTTAACGAGTATCTCGTGGACTCAGGAATGCCTCGACTCTCGAGTGAAGCTATTTTAGCTCTAGGTTCCCCTATTACCTCTGAGGAACTGGCCCTGGCTATCTCACAGACTGCCACGGGGAAGGCGCCCGGTCCGCACGGCTTCACCCTGGACTACTATAAAACATACCAGGACCTCCTCTCCCCCTACTTCGATAGGGCATTTAATGGGGTGGGGTCTGGAGGGGTTTTCCCACTGGATACCCTCAGAGCCCATATTACAGTGATACCCAAGGAGGGTAAGGACCTCCTCGCTTGCCCAAGCTACAGACCCATATCTCTCTTAAACATAGACCTCAAACTATTCACCAAGATTCTGGTGTCCAGATTAGCCCCCCTGATGCCTGCAGTGATACCCCCCGACCAATCGGGCTTCGTGCCCACTAGAGAAGCCCGAGACAATACTACGAGAGTCCTGGCCACTCTCCATCCCGCTAAATCCAAGTCCATACCACTCATGCTGCTGTCCACAAATGTCGAAAAGGCCTTCGACAGGGTGGATTGGAGGTATATGGACTCAGTACTGCAATATCTGGGGCTAGGTAATCTATGTTGACATGGATCAGGGGGATCTACTCCCACCCTACCGCTCAGGTCAAAATCAATGGCTCCCTGTCCCAACCCCTGGAAATTATTAATGGCATGAGACATGGTTGCCCCCTATCCCCTCTGTTGTTTATTCTGACCCTGGAGCCCTTTCTCTGCAAAATACGAGCCCATACTGACATCATGGACATCTCCACCGATCATCCACCTCCCAAAAAGTAGCCGCCTTTGCTGACGACCTGCTATTCTTCCTATCTAATCCTGCCATCTCTCTGCCCAATTTAGTAGAAGAATTTCGCTTGTTTGGAAAACTTTCCAATTTCTTAATTAACTATTCCAAATCGGAAGCGCTCAATGTTTCTATTCCCACATCGTTGGCTCATGGTCTCCATGAGTCCTTTGCCTTCAGATGGACCAACTCGGCAATTACGTATCTAGGCACCAAAATATCAAAGAACCTTTCAGAGATGTTTAGTCTCAACTTCCCACCGCTACTCCTCAAGTTGAGACAGGATTTACTCCATTGGACCACCGGCCGTTTCTCCTGGTTTGGTAGGTGTAATATTATTAAAATGAACATTATGCCCCGGGTTCTGTATCTCTTCCAGGCTCTACCGATCCAGATCCCCCTCTGGTACTTAAAATCGATAAACAGATTGTTCTCGCAATTCCTCTGGGCCCACAAACCTCCGAAGTTGAAATTCGCCCTTTTACGCCTCTCAAAGGCAACAACGGTATTGGCCTACCTGATGCCTCGCTCTATTACGCTGACTGCCATCTTGCTAGGGTAGTAGACTGGTGCCAGGATGCCAATCCCAAACCCTGGCTGCAAGTAGAACAGAAAGCTTTGGCTATCCCTTTACATTGTCTCCCCTGGTGTAACTCGCCCGTACCAGCAGAGATCAGATCACATCCGATGGTGGGTGCCACCTGGAAGGTATGTAGGAAAGTTTACGACACCCCACATATTTCACCGCACCCCTCCCCCCTCTTCCAGATACTGGGTAACCCAGGTATTACCCCAGGCCTGGAAGATGGGGCCTTTAAATCACTTAGATTGTCAACTGTTTAAGAGCAAAGTACCCCTGTGTACATCCCGAATTGGAGCAGGATCTGGGTGTTAGTTTCCTATCTGCCCAAATAGCGAGACTTCATTACTTCACCTGTAAATCCTCCATTCACTCGAGAATCCAGGAATCCGGGTTTAAGCTCCTCACTCGTTGGTACAGGACTCCCCAGCTCCTCCACTTGATGTACCCTTCTCTACCCAACAGTTGCTGGCGCTGTAATGAAGCTCCAGGTGACTTACTCCATATCTTCTGGTCCTGCCCCAGAGTGACTCCATTCTGGTCTTCCGTTAAGTCCCTACTAGGTAAATTTACTGACAGGGAAATCTCACGGGACCCAGCCTTTTTTCTTCTCCATCACAACTCTCTCCCCAGGAAAAGCTATGAGGCATCTATCCTCCCACAGGAGGATGTTGTATTCCAGCGCTATGGAAATCGACCCAGACACCCTTGGTGTCCATGTGGCTTCATAAAGTTGGGGAGGTAGAGAAAATGGAGGACCTGGTCTGGTCTGGATGAGGCCAACATGCTGAGCACTGCAAGACATGGTTCTATTAGACCGCCTTTACGCAGATGACCGAATTCAACACCCTGCTGCAGGGTCCCACCTAGAGGTAAGCTGCAGCTAAGCATGTAGCGACAGCTGCCCGGAGTCTGACACCTTGCCCAATGTTCCCAATACTTCTCCCACCCTCCTCCTCTCCCTTCCTCTTCTCCGCCCCTCTCTCCTCCCTGCTCCACTTCCCTCCTCTCCTTCTCTCAATGCTGGATTCTACTTTCCCCTCCCTCTCTAGACTCTGATCCCCCTTCCTTTTTGTAGTATTTATGTGTACTGTATGGATAACCGACAGTTGAATGATGAGTGGCTAGTACCGACGTTTGGCCCCCTGGTTTTGTCTGGGCCTGCGCCGATACGAAATAATTCCCACTAATCTCGAATGCACCCTACATCATCTATTGTTTATAAACGATGTCTATATACTTGTACGTGTACATGGCTACTCTACTGCGTATCATCCGCTGAGACTTGAGATAGTTACGTGACTGTTGGTTGCCATGTAAGCTTTTTGACAATGAAGATATTTTAGCCACATAATATGCTGCTATGTTTATATGTTCTTCTGCCTATTGCCTGTATTTCTCATTTAAAAATAAATAAATCTTGAAATAAAGAATTTATAAAAAAAAATGACACAGCGGGGTCAGCGCATGCTGAAGTGCCCAGTGCGCAGAAGTCACCAACTGTCTGCAGAGTCAATAGCTATGGACCTCCAAACTTTGTGTGGCCTTCAGATTGGCACAACAACAGTGCGTAGAGAGCTTCATGGAATCGTTTTCCATTGCCGAGCAGCTGCATCCAAGCCTTACATCACCAAGTGCAATGCAAAGCGTCGAATGCAGTGGTGTAAAGCACGCCGCCACTGAACTCTAGAGAAGTGGAGACATGTTCTCTGGAGTGACGACCAGGACGAGTCCTGACCTCAATCCGATAGAACACCTTTTGGATGAATTAGAGTGGATACTGCGAGCCAGGCCTTCTCGTCCAACATCAGTACCTGACCTAACAAATGCGCTTCTGGAAAAATAGTCAAACACTCCCATAGACACACTCCTAAACCTGGGGGAAGAGTAGACATATACATACATTTTCTTTACAGGGAAAGAGCTGTCTTTGCAGTTCTTTGCAGTTTTTTACGATTCTGTTTGGGATCTTGGAACCGGGAGGTGATTCAGGAGGGAAGAAATCTTCAGTCCCGGGTCCTGGAATTAGCAGTGACCATTACCCAATTATTTTACAGTTGCGCACAGCCCTTAAGGAAAGAGAAACAACAGACTGGTGGGTCGAATCAGCCTATATGCTGTGAGTAGAGGCCAGTTGGCTGAACTTGTGTTGTTTTGCAAGCAGTGCATGGATGCTGTACTAATCAACCCCTGCGAGGGGATGTCATGACCTGCCGATGGCTTCTTGATTGGTCAGGAAGGCAGGCTGCCTTGTAGTGTCGTGAGGGAGCATGAAGCCAATGTTCTTTTGAAAGAACACCAGCTTCAGGACCCACCACCTGGGTTCCTGATAAACCGGGCCCACGGTACCTCGGGATGCCAGTATCGGTATTTGGTATCGGTGAGTACCGAAAAAAATCGGTACTCCTACTCAATACTGAAATACTGGTATCAGTGAATCCCTATAAAA
>NW_017306717.1:234698-244167 GCF_000935625.1 Nanorana parkeri | reverse complement strand
GTGGCATTACCACGGTGATAGGTGGCCTCAAAGTCACCCAGGGTTCTCAGCCAGAGGGGCTGAGTGGCTCCAGGAAGACATTACTGGTGCCAGGAAAGAACTGCCTTTTCAGTCCTTTCCAGGTTTTCTGGATCCTAGTTGGGATCCTGGAGCCAGGAGATTTCTTTGAGCTCTGGGTGGGAGGAAATCTCCAGTTCTGGGTCCATTCTTTGGTAGTGACCAGCACTTGATTGTGCACCTGTGTACATCCCTCATGAAGAGTGTGCTGGGATGTGTTCAGGGCCCCACCTGTGAGTCAGGAGAGCTTCACCCCGGAGTCAGTGTGGATGCCAGTGCAGCAGGGAGCTGTGGGTTCGTGAACCATATTGGGAGGATTGGCATGTTATTGCCGTTGTCTGGAGGAACCAGACAGTGGTCCTGAAGATTGAGGCCGGAGCAACAGTGCTGCAAGAGAGACTTATTAAAAGACTGGGACACCGTGAGTGTATGGGACAACTCGAGGATTGGTGAGCCCTTATCTGTTATATGCTACAGAAAGCTATTTATATATATATATGGTATATATATGTTACAGCATGTGTGTAACAGGAAAAAAAAACGTTTCTAATGTCCATAAACCCATAAACCATTCCACAATGTATGCAATCACAAGCGCTTCTAAGCCACCATCCAATATGCATTACCTGTGGTGTTTGCCACTTATAAACAGAGACTCGCCAAATGTTAATAACTTCTAAATTTATAGAAGGTTCAAATTCACTTTGAATCACCTCCTTGTTATTAGTGTTATTCCAGAGATTCAATATTAAAGGCAATCATTCATCCGATCAGTAAAAAAAACATACCCTTGCAACAAAATATTAAACAGAGTGCACACAGAATATATTATAATATAATTCATAAAATGTATATTCAAAACAACACATAAAAACTCACAGTAATAGGTGTTTTTTCAAGTACAGACACACTACAGACACAATACACTGCATTTGCAAAACATTTTAACTGCAATGCAAAAAGTGATACCACCAACCTAGCTGTGCTTTCTACCAAGGTTTGCCAGATGACAAGAGTAGTAACATAATTTCAAACATTCTGGCAGTGATGACATGTGTATTTTAACCATGTTTCTGACTGTTTGCCTAACATTTAGCTTTAATTTTCAAACAAGCATTAAGTTGCAGAAAAATACAGAAACAAATGAAAGCAGAACAATGTTACAGTGAAGAATAAGAATTATTTATTGAGCACATATAGTGTACTGTTTTTCCAGTGTTTCAACATCACAGCAAGATTTTTCACCAGATCATTGAAGCAACAAACAGCATATTTTTATTTATTAACCATAATATGATTTATTGAGATATTCGTAGACATCTATTTTGTAATAGCTAGGGCATCTGCAGTTCAGCTTACTTGCCATATTACATATAATTATGTTGCCTAAGCTTCAATTTCTTGTTCATTCATGAAGATTAAGCACTAAATCTGCAACTTTGAAGCTCTGGCCGAATTTGTGCAACAGGTTTGGAACAGTGGAACAGATTTGTGATAAGCATATACACAGTGATACATGGTAATTATATGATGGCATTTCCATCCTGTCAGTTTAGGTTCAGTACCTCCACTGATGTTAGAAAAGTCAAATAACTAATTATAATATCATTGTACTGAGAGTAAATGTATAAATCTGTGTGCTAAACTATGGTTTTCACAGTGCTCTTCTCTGTAGTTATAGGGTTCCCTTGTAGTGTCACAATAAGTGGTATATCAGCTATGTTGGCCTAGATTGTTCACTTCTCCTGCCTTCTCCAAACTCTTCACCCTTTTGTGAATAACCCTGATAGTTTTATGGGTCCAGTACTGCCTGCTTTTTCCATGTCACCTGTAGCCCTGCTAGTGCACAAACATTATGCAAAATATCTGCAACATCTGTACATAGTGCATATACTATGCTAAATACATGATAATAAATTAAATATATCAGTTTTTTAAGCAACCCTGTTCTTTATGTTATAAAGTTATATTAGTTTATGAGAGGATAGGAATCTTAATTAGCTTTCACATATATTAATTAATCATAAAACACAATGAGTCTGATCAACTTTTTCTCAAAAAAAAAACCGAAGTTAAATTTTTCCTGTAAGGCGGCAGCTTAATTTTCATTAGGCCAGCTATTCGATAATTAGTCATGCACCATAAATCAAGTCTTCAAGTCTCCTCCAGGTTTCTTAATTGAAAATTATTGTTTCTTGGCTCTTTTGTTAAGAGTGCAGTAAGTCTGGGAGTGATAGATGCTGAAGCCAACACAACAGTTTGAAACAGTCACAACTTGATAGATCATTGCCCTAAAGGTTCCTGTAATGGTGGGTAGGCACAGAATTTTAAAACTAAAGGTTTACTTTTTTATAATCAACTCTTTTTTTTCTGTACAACACAGCTTATTGCTACCTTTTAAATACTGTTCTTTCCCATTGTGATCAATACAACGTCCTGTACTCACCAAGTGGGATCAAGCTGCTGACCTTCGTGTGTGCATCTTAACAATTTCTGTTTTCATGCCCTTTATGTAGCTGTTTTAATTCTCCTTGTATTTTTTCTTTCCACACTTTCAAGTCTTTGAATAAAATAAATGCAGACATTTGACAGCCAATATGAACAAAACAGATGGCCCTTATATGGTTGCCCCTAGACATAAAACAATCTATCTGTGATTCACTGCTTCCATGGCAAAGTCATGGCAAATTATAAAAAGAAAATATTGCCTTTTTTACAAATTGTTGTCTGCTTATAATTTTTCTTCTGCTAGACTAATGCACTCTAAAGAGTAGATTGACCATGTTTACTATTCCTTAGTTAGGAATAGCCACAGGGTTATCCACTATTCAAGGCTTGTTTCCTAGTGACCCAGCAGTCAAGATCTGATGAGAAGCTCAGCAGGGAGCATTGTGTAATGCACCATAAATTTCAATGTGAGAATCAATAGATACTAAAAATCAGGGCAAAAGAGTTTATTTAAGAGATCTCCGCTAAAGTCAATACCTTTGTCTAAGTTACTGGCTGTGGGAAAAATAACAATAAATTAATTCATAGAGAATATTGTAGCAAGCAGTAACATGTATATGAAACTTACAAAACAATTATAACTATTATTTTCTTGAAGTTACAAAAAATGAATTAATCTGCTATCTACTCTAGTGGAAATAAAGGCAAGCTGCACAGTAGCTTGGAAACCAAATAACAGAATTGTTTTAGCCAATGAACCCATCAAAAGTGATACGTATTGTGAAATTGTGTGGCAGGAATTACACAGAGGTAAATGATGCCTCAGTCAAACAGATCTTGGAGATTACAGGGCCATACCATACTTATTGTATTTATAGCCCTTTCAAATGAACTGACTGAAGCAGAGGTGTACTTTACAAGAAATAAAATCTTGGCCATAGGGACAGTTATAAATGTGTGTGTTCATTTCAGCAGGCAGAGTGGAGATTAGAGATTTCAAGCTAAATCAGTCTGCTTTGTTCAGCACAATGCAGGGTACAGATATTGCACAGAACCTGCAAATATTCAAGGCTTTTTCATCATATGTTTGGTAACAATCAAACTCACGAAAGGCATAAACATACACTTTTCAGTATGTGACAAGCCTTCCATAAGCTGACTATACTTAAGTATAACAAACTACTTCATTCTCAAAGATCAAACTCTCAGAATATGGCTTCATGCACACGTCCATGAGAAATTTACTGATCATATACCTATATTTTTTTCTTGCCATAAAATTACTGGGTAATGATCAGTAAAATGCTTGTGTTTAGATGCATAAGCACATATGCGTTTCAATGCACACATTTATTTTTCCATTCCTTGTTTCCTTGTTTGGACTTCATTTATGCACTTACGGCTATGCGCAGAAACATGTAAACATGCGCTTATACGCATATAGCAATTGAATACAGTGGTGGTGAACACAAATACAGGAGGCATCATTCAATGGTATTAATAAGATATTAAAATAAAAATATTCTACCTTTATTTTGGACAAACTGGCACACTTCTACAATGCTGCTTTTTGAGGAGTTCTCTTACTCAGCTCTTTCCCTATTTAGTTGTGGGAAAAGTGAAGTTATCTACCTCAGCTCTTTCCCTATTTGGCTATGGGAGAAGTAATAGAAATTGTAATTTAGGAGTGTTTTATTTACCCTTCAACATTACATTGCATTCAATAAAAATATGATCTGTTTAAAGCGACACTAAACTCAGGAGTTAAATCTTAAAAATGCATTCAGGTACCCTAACAGCTGTAGCTCAATGGCTCAAGCCACCTCTGAATTTGTACTTACACTGTCCTCCCTTCTGGAGGGTGGCTACTTTTGTTCCCCATGGTTTTTTGTGTGTGTTGTTAAGAGCCACCGATCCAAGCTTACTCCCATGATGGACTATAATCTTTATACAAATAGGGTAACTAAATGTGAGCCTGTAGTCCATCACGGGAATGAGCTTGGAACGGTGGCTACTTTACAACACACACAGGGAGCATGGAGAATAAAAGTAGCAACCCTCCAGATGAAGGACAGTGTCAGCACCAATTCAGAGATGATTTGAGGATCAACAGCAGAGTGATACACAAATAAACTACATTTCTGTTAATATGGTACTTATGCAAATAAGCTACCTTTTTGTTAATAGTCAAGGTTCATGAATGCATTTAATTCCTGAGTTTAGTGTCACTTTAAGCAAAAAACTTTTTTATTTTCCTTGAATGTGATTATAATTTGCAGGGTGAATTTTTACCACATTTGCTAAGCTAAAAGAAAATTCCTTTGCAAAGCAAACAGCCTATTTGCCTTTAGGAAATCAACCCACTCTGTCTATTGCTACAGCCGTCGAAATTGAACTGGTAAAGATCTAATGCGTGTAATAGTTTAACATACTTTGGAAAGCAATATAAATTTACAGGAAAACACCACATGCTGTAATTGATCAGATTAGCTATGTGAGACTGTAAGCAGTGTAAAATGCTGTGTAAAATGTGTTCTAGGCAACATTACAGGAGATTTATAATGGTACAATGGTGAACATTCCTTATAAACACTTATTAAAAGAGCCTCCACAAACAGTGAAACTCCACTACTGCTGCTGACTACTCTGTGTGATAAAATGTGGATATTACTTTGCATACCTTTCTGTTGTTTTTTAGGCCAGGAGTTTTGATTCTAAATTCCAACCTCATTGCCACCTGCTGGCCAAACAAGGTCTCTCATTTTCCAAATAGTTGCTGGCTAATGACTCTTTGTAAGTTTAATTATGTTTGAAAGACTTCTTTAGTTCATAAATTAAGAAGAGGTAGGGTTATAGAACAGGCAGACTTTATTTCAGTAACTGATGAAGAGGTGTATTTACAAAGTTTCAATTTATTTCATAATGGGCCTAATAAAAGTCTACAGTTCATAAGAATGTTATACATTTAACATCCTGAGAAAGGCTATGGGGATGATTTACTAAAGGCACATAGGCTATTTACTCTGCAAGTTAATTTTTCCTTAGCTTAGTAAATGTGGTGAAATTTCACTTTGCAAAGAGTAATTGTGTTCAGGCATTTCATGATTTATCACATCAGCTTTTCACAGTAATGGCTCCCTTTAGTATTGATAAACTGGGGGCAGCTTTTAATTTTATTAGAAGATGGACTTTCTAATCTATTGGTTTACTGGTGTATTGAAAGGTGATGGAAGGCACTGCTTAGTATGGTATGCTTAGGTGGAAGCCCCTGAAGTCCAGAGATCCATGGGGAGGCCTTGATATAGTGTGTAAACCCATTCAATCTGTCTGTGTATGTTGCTGGGAAATGCCATCAATTCAGTTTACAAGCTGAGTAGCAGTACAATGGTGTATCAAAGTGCAGAGCTTTAATACATTCTGCCGATCTAGCTAGACTTGTCTACCCTATACACTCAATCTGAATATGTTACAACCAATTACACTGCAACATAGGATAGTCCACACATATATGATCAAATGTAACAGTTGGCTGCCTACACAGATTGTTTATAAAATAATATATATGCTGTCTGAAGTTGAGCATCCTGAGAATTGTAATGAATACATAGTTATTATATTGTTTTTTTTCTCATGGCCTGTGTTAGTACATGTTGGTATGCCTAGCTTTATATTACTGTGTTAGACAGAGCTCTCTTTTCATTTTAGTGGTTGTCAAACAACTATGTACTATGTATTTATGTTAAAAGAATTTCTGATACTTTCAGTAATAGAGGACTTTTTTGTCAATATATCCAGGAGCTTCAGTTTACCATTACTGTCTTTTTACTGCAAATTACATGTTCTTTGGGAGCCCATACCTGCATTGGTAGGTGAGTGAAATTTGATTACTTTTGGAAGAATCCTATAGTACTTTTATGTCATATTAGGAATTTATGATAATTTTCTGTCTCCCATATGAAGAAAATGCTGTCAAGTTGCCTAGTGAGTTTTGCTCTTACATATAATATTAATACAGTTGTCTTAAAGCAAAAATGTCTTATGAAAAATATGTAGGCTGCCTTTACTGATTTCATACTGACAATTCTATATGTCTAGCTGTCTTGTTGTTCGTTTGGCTGTGCTACTTTCACAGCCACTGACTTGGAACAAGTATGTGGATCAAGGGTTCTCACTACACTCTAAATTCACTAACACCCTTTTTCAAGGTTTATTACTCAGAAGGTATTAAGATTAGTAGTGAAACAGCATGGGATTTTCAGGGGGTGATCAGCAACGTTGTCGTACTAGTTTTCTTTATAACCCAATTTCTTTATACCCTGATGAAATTGTAAGTGATCATTGCTTACATGAGCGGATTGATTTGCCCATACCATATCTTACATCAAAGATTTGCTAGAGTGAGAGAATGATGAAGCTGGAGTTCCAGGACAAAAATATACAATTGTACAATAAATGTACATTTTAGGGGATTATTAGATCTCATAATTAGTGATGGGGTGAATAACCCCATGTTCGGTTCGAACTCGAACTTGAAAAAAGTTCAAATTTGAACTCGAACTCAATGCAAGTCTTTGGGGCTAGAACTTTGAAAATACATTTTTGAAGGCTTATATGCAAGTTAATGGCCATAAAAAGGGCATGGGGATTCGGGTACTGTCCTGGGGGACATGTATCAACAAAAAAACACTTAAAAAAAATACTGTTTTTAAAGGAGCAGTGATTTTAACATCAGTTAAAGTGAAACAATAAAAATGAAAAATTCCTTTTAAATATCGTGTCTGTAAAAAAGCGTGCGGTTCCCCCTCCCAAACAATACCAGACCCTTAAGGTCTGGTAGGAAAGTTAGGAGGGACCCCATTTAAAAAGAAAAGAAAAAGAGCATTGGGTTCCCCCCAAAAGTCATACCAGACCCTTTTGGTCTGGTAGGAATTTTAGGAGGGACCCTAAGTTACAATTTTAAAAAAAATTGCGTGGGGTTACCCCTCAAAATCATACTAGGCCCTTAAAGTCTGCTAGGAATTTTAAGGAGGAACCCCACCCAAAAAAATGGGAGAAAAAAGATGAAGATCCCCCCTAAAATTCCCAAAGAGACCCTTGATCTGAGCACAGACCTGACAGGTCAGGAAAAGGGTGGGACGAGTGAGCCCCACCTCCCTGCCATACCAGGCCACATGCCCTCGGCACTGGGAGGGTGCTTTTCCGAGGTCACCCCTGGAAAAAGCACCTTGTCCCCGTGCCAGTGGGGACAAGCATTGTCAAGCATTGTCAACAATAACGACGACTCAATTAAATAAAAACTAAAACAAGAAAAAATAAATACAAATAATAAAGAAAACCGATGCCCACTGACCCATCTGCTCGTGACGAACTCCCGACGCAGAATGGCATTCTGACAGATGCCAGCAAAATATAAACAATTGGGTGGAGCTAGCAGTAAAAGCTAGCTAGCTCCACCCAACTGTTTACAGTTGTACGGCATCTGACAGGTGAGCCATGATTGGGCAAAGTTATCATTACTTTGCCCAATCATGGCTCTTACAGAGTACTGTGCCCTGATTGGGCAAAGTATTGCACCTTACCTGTTGTCAGTTACAAGGCTTTAGCCAATCAGGGCTCACAAGGCACTGACAGTTTGTGTGTTCGCCGAACACATGAACTGACGATGTTCGAGTCAAAGTCTTGCTTGAATCTAACATCGAGCCCATCCCTACTCATAACGCTTAGATGCTTTCCAAACCTCAATTAGGTCATCCTGTCCTATACAACAATCCTAAAACAGCTAAAGAATTACTAAGTCCCATATAAGCCTAGTGTACAATAATATGCCATCAACAGACTTTGGTAAGTACTGTATTTACTGTTTTTAAATTGCTGCAGGTAGCCAAATTATTTATTGTTTCCACACATATTTGCAAATGTTGTTTTCTACAGTACAGTATGGTGTGTTTGAATGCAAACAGTTGATGCTAACATATTTCATACCATTACCGCTAACAGATTTTAAAGTTTTACAGCATAATGAGTAAGTTTTTGAAGGTATCTCAACATTTAATCTATAATTTAATTTATCCATGTTAGGGTTGCACAGATACCAAGTACAGTACTCGGTACAAGTACATGTACCGATACTTTTGAGCTCCTAGACTAGAGAAAAATTAAAAAGTTAGGAGGCAGCTGTCATTTGTAAGGAGCACACGGAGCTCCTGGCATTTGTACATCTCTGTTTTAATGTACGATTTTGTTTTTATAAATATAAATAAAGGGATGCACAGATACCAGTTTTGCGAGTACGAGTACTGGTACTTGCCGAGTACTTACAAGTATGAGTACTGATACATTTTTGTTTATTGTCATGTGACAGTTTTTCTAAATCAATACAGACTAATGATTTCAGGACAGTAGTGGAGCGCCAGAGCTAGGTCCCAGCTGCAACCGCTGCAACCCTGGTAGTTCTCATGAAAATGCCAAGTATCTGCACTGGTACTCGAAAACTATCTGTGCATCCCTAATCCATGTAATGATGTCCCACTGTGTACACCTGTGCAGTATTATCAGACAATTATAGCCAACAGACTTTTTGTGTTATAAAAGTATTACAGCCAGCAGACTCATTCTTGGGGTTTCTCCACATAATTTTAAACCTAATTCCTGAATGTAATAGTTTAATGGTGTCATAGTGTGTGCAAATGTAAAACATTTCCATTACATTAACTTTAACATGGCCAGCTTGCTAAATGTCAGTGAATATATGGACAGAGCATAGCTAGTGGAACTGGCAGAGTTGCTGCAAATAACTACATCAGGGATTTACCTTTTTCTCTGTGGATAACTTTCTCTTGTCCCTAACACCAACAATGCTGGCTGCATATTTCTCCTCAGATCACCGCTGCTCTTCCCTGCCTTTAAGGAGTGAGGCAGTGGGGATCTGAGGAGAAATGGACTGCTGCAGCCAGCATGCGTGGGG
>NW_017306717.1:225561-234630 GCF_000935625.1 Nanorana parkeri | reverse complement strand
GGGGGGGGGGGGGGGGCGGTGGAGGGAGCTGTCATCCAGGATGGCCAAGCAGTGAGGAGAGGAGAAGCCACTGTCATCCTGTCAGGCCCAGTTCACACTTGGGCGATCCATGACCACGTGGCAACACTTGCGGTGCTATTTATTTCTAATGGCACCCCGATCGAGGCTGGCAAATTATGTGGTTTTCCACCATGATTCAGAGTGTGCAATCATGCACAATCGCGGCAAGAAAAAAAACATGCAGTGCAGGTCACAGAAAAAGGTACATGTACCTTTTTTCAGCGATTGCTGCATGGATATAACCCAATTGAAATCAATTGGGCCTAGTGGCAAACGCTGTGCACACCCAAGTGTGAACCTGGCCTATTTTTTAGACCCCTGATATTTTACCAAAGCCCCCTCCCCCAACAGTAAAAAAAATCTAAAACGAATAAAAATAATAATAATAATAAAAAAATAAAACACAAACCACCTCCCCCACACATACACAGATATCATACACACGCACCATATTGTAGTGTATGCCATGTGCTGCAGGTGCATTGTTAGAACATATCGCAGTACTTGATTTTTGTTCCTTTTAAAATAACATTAATTTAACTGTGTGGTAGTGCATGGCAAAGCGTTGTGATATGCTGTGTTGCAATTAAATGTACATCTGATCCTTTTTATCACAACACACACCAGCACAGTTCACGAACAATTTTTAAAATATGTTGCCCTTTTACCTGTTGCAGTCCTTCATTTTTTACCATTTCGCAAAAAGGCACAATTTAAAATGTACTAATATTTGTTATTTATTAACTCAATACAGTTTTATCTTTATTTAGTTGGAAAATTATTTGTTTGTGCACTAGTACTGATTTTAGTGTGCTTTTATCAATTTATTGTGTATTTTTACCAGTTTAATATTGATTTAAAAAACATTTGCACAATTATCACAGGAAAGCTGCAAAATTAGTAGCACCATCTTTTTTTATTCTACCAGGCCTATGCTTTTAGAAATTATTTGGTTTGGGAGGGTCTTTTACAAACTCTAAAAGCTGCAGTTGAAAAAAAAAGGTGACAAAATGGTGTGGCCAGCTGATGTTAAAAGTTTTGTGGAGGGCTTGGCAGGGAAAGAGTTAAACCTAGCCCCCATAACTCAGCCCTAAGTGTAAATAAATATTAAATTAACATCCACCCACCAGTCTCGTTCAACAAATGAGACTGGCCCCCATCCCAACTGTGGCTAGTTCAACTGAATTTGAAGACCAAGATGAAACATGTCTAAGTCAATCAGATAATTTGGTAAAGACCAGGCAAACCCGCCTCTAAGTCAGTGTGATGAAAAGACAAACAAGAAATTTGTGACATAAATTCTTAAATATTTCTATTCAACCTTTTTCTCAGAAAAAAACTTATCACTAACTCCAGACATGAAAGTTTAAGCTGGTAAAAATCCCATTAACAATTTTTTTTTTTTTTTTTACTCCTAAATGACCCAAATAATTACCTACCAAATAAACAAGTAAAGTATTTGGGGCTGGTCAGGTCTTTAACAAACAACATGGAGACTTAGATAACCTTTTATTATTGGTTATCTAATAAATATATTCTTATCAATTTAATTAAATAACAACCAACAAATAAGATTAATAACTCCTATGTGTGGGTACATTTAGTAAGAAAGTATATTACTGACGTGGAAGAACCACACAGCAAAAATGTAAAAAATGTGTCAGTCATTTATGAACAGAACCTGAAAACTAGCTCAGTCATGAAGGGGTTAAACATAGCCACCACAGCGCATTTGGGGATGCTGATCTCTCATTACAACTGGGCAGTATCAGTGACAGTATCACATTCTACTTTTCATATTATGGAAAAATGCATATTTTATAAGTCACAGTTGATAAACATTCTACCTTTGTGTTCTTTATATGTAGTTTTTCTGATTAATTATGCCCTTATTATCTTTTCCCATTCTGCTCCAAGTTCATTGTTAATGAGTGGGGGCTGTGTTGTGTTTTCTTTACCTACTTCTCCATTGTAATATCATGTATTATACTGTATATATACAATATAGTGAGGGAATAGAGATTTTGTGACGCTAAATCACACATGCTCAGTTATGACATCTGAGGAGAGGTTCTAATGTCTTTAAAGGATAAGTGCATTTATTCTTTTTGACTCACTTCCCTGACCTAAACTAGCCCACCCCTCCCCAAATGCATATTTAACTAAATCTGGTGACCTCCAGTGTTAATTTACATCCAATTTTGGAAGTTTTTTGTACCCCTCCACCACAGCACAGAACTTTGTAAGAATGTGTTCTAACGCTGGAGATACTTGTCTAATGGAAAGAACAGCGCAGGCATGGTCAGGGCACAGAAAACTGTCAGAAATTGATATCAACAAACCCTGAAAGCTGGGTCCACTGGATCAAAGTAATATGCATCTAGGAAGAGGGAGAATGGGCTAGGGAAGGGGGGCAAAAAGAATAAGCGAATTGTTTTTAATGTGAAGTTGTGATTTAATTATTCCACTTAAACATTACTGTTGGCCACATGGCACTATAATCAATAAGTGTTTATTTTGTATATTTTTATATTTAAATTATAATTTTACAAAAACAATCTTTAAATTACAGCAATAATTAAATTATTAGATTTAATGTTTTTTTGCAGTGCAAAGCAATCAATGAAATATTGCACACATCTGGCAGATTCATTGTGTAACTGATAGTAGGAGATTTAGCACTATATACTAGCAAAATACATTGGTTGCCTAGATCTTATATATTTTTCCATACTTTCAAAACAAATAGATAAATAAATAGCTTTGGAGCTTTGTTCACTGAAGGAAAGAGTTAAGGTCTATAATTGCACTTGAGTTAGTGGTCAACTAAGAATCAAATTGTGTATAGGCATCCTCTATAATAATGTGAAGACCAAGGTGTAGAATTCAATGCTGAAAAATCAGATTTGACTTCTGATTGGTTTAGAGCAGTCGGAACAGTAAAACATTTTCCTGATTGGCGACTAGGTATTACCTTAACTGACACATTGCTCTTGCCCTATTGAATAGGCCTCTAAATATTCCTGCTTCAGGAATCTAATTATAAATATTGGGGCTGAAATATGTATAGCCTTCTTTAATGATACCTGAGAATACCTGAGAATGTAAAGATTATATATTTTCACTGCTGACAAATGTGGCTGGCTTGCATTGTCAGAGCACAGTGTACTGTCTCAAATAAAACATGTTTAAATAGAATCTGTCAAGTTAGCCTGAAATGAAAAGGTTGACCTTCAAGAGGCAAGTTTACACCCTAGAGGCACATATTATTCAATATACTCCAATCAATATCTGATGGCGATAGTTATTGAATGATTTATCACTTATAAAAAGATATTGTTTTTCTTTCCCTTTCACGTCTAATCACATTGAAGGATGTTGAATGAACATGCTTGTTTCATTTATCACCGCCGCGAGTTTACATTCAGTAAACGAAACAATGTAATATCAGAGAATTGTGAATCATAGTTGCCAGGTCTTTCTGAATCACATGGCCTATATAAATACCTATGGCTGTCATTAGGTAAGTCTTGAGAACTAGAAAGTATAGCAAGAATAGACAGGGGTGGCATACTAAAGCAGTTATTATTATAATGATTCCTCACAAACATGTTATCCAGGAAAAAGTTCATTTCTTTTCCTTAAGCTTATTGAGTTTATGTATACTTATGAATTTTATTATACTTTTGTTTTTATTATTGTTGTACTTTTGTTTGTACCTCGAATAAGTTTGCCCAATCTGCTATTTGCAGAGGTCTTCAAAATATTATCTTAGGCAGGATACTGTCTGCACAGTTTTAATAAGCAGCATACATAGTGGCCCACTTACAACTCATGTCCTTTGTCTCTAAACCGTGTGAACACTCTATTTCTTTATTGTCCATTTAGGGACACATGAATACTACAAAGTCATAGACAATGGGTTATACTAGTGTTTTCAGGAGGTCTATACACTTGCACAGCAAAAAATGTTAAGCTAGTCCACTGTTAACCTCACCTCCAACTGTCATGCCTCAGTTTTTTGTTAGCGTTCTAGCAGGTTTTTCGTTAGCTCTGGTAATGTTATCTGTATTTGTTATATATTTTCATATATCATTTATTTTCAATCAAGATCCTGAAATTTACTTGCAAAATGAAAGTTGTCTTGCAAGGTGAACAGTCTATTTGCCTTTAGTAAACCATAGTCTTCTAGCACTTCTTGGGACACTAAAGGTCTTACTTATAAATTTTACCAACTATTGCATAGTTGAATAAATCTTGTTCACAGAGCACTACTGCCACTAGATGTGGCTGTGGAGCATGCAAACAATGGTCCTTTGCGTATGTGGATCTTTAAGTCCCTGATATGAAGATACATCATATTGCAGCTGTGAATTATGTCTTTACTTTTAGAGACATCACTGATGCTCAGTTGGAATGCCACCTTATATTCCAGTTTGAGCTAACTGGTATGACTCTTTATCCACTTCTGACAGCAACTTTAACTTGCTAAAACATATCACATTGTTTAAGGGGGACCCATCTTATTCTGATTATTATCCTGACCCTTGAGTTTTACAGCTTGTAAAACATTTGCATAATTCCCTGCACCTCTGCTCTATGGATGCATCAAAGTTATTGTCTCGCATGACAATGATGTTTGTCCTTATGCAGATGGCACTTTGGCTACATATTTGAACATTGAAGATATGTTCAAACACCATCGTTTTGGCCAATCTTTTGACAGGGACATGCCTGAGCCATCTGGATCTAATTCTAGGAGCTCACTACCATGCAGGAGATCACTTGATAATACAGAACTCTCTCAGTCCTCTTCATCTATTACTCCTATCCTATTCCTCCTATTTTGCCTCCCTTTGTAGCATCATAATCTGTAGCCATTTTCCCTTGCTGCAATAATAAACTTTTCATCTTGTGTTAATGATGTTTCACTTTTACATCCTATTGGGTTTCTTGACCACTGTTTTTGACTGTCAGTTTACACAGCCAGACGTTTCCCTGTGGCACCTATTTGTGACATGGGTTTTATTTCAGGCTCCCTGTTGCTTTTTTTTTTTTACTCTGCCAGAAAGCTCTCTAGTTCAAGATGGGTTGAGGTTCTCATCACTCTGTGAACAACTGTCTTCTTCCCAATTTTTTTTAGTACTCTTGCTAAAACTAGGCTTTGTACCTTCTCCCTTTCCATTTGAAAAGAATCTCTATGGTTGCTTGTGTCACTATAATAAATACAGCTCCTTAGGAGGTTTTCTTCTAAGAAACCCCTTAATCCACTAGTCGATCAACTCAGTTTTCCTGATATACCCTCTGAATATGACTGTATTTATGACCACAACAGGTTGTTTACATTTCTGCACCAATTAATTAGTGATCCCCTTTATATTTAGAATTGGCTGTGAAAACTTTTATCTTACCTTCTAGGTTACCATTTCTAAAAAGTGAGGATTCTTGTGAGGAAATCAGTCCTTTTGGACTTTTCCTCCTTTTATAAATATACCAAAACCTTTTCTGTTTACTCGTTCAGGGTTTCTTGATTGGTTGACACCTCTCTGTTTATTTCTTCTAGTAAAGTTTTTCTTCTAAACTGCTCTGTCTCTGTTGTTTTAAAAACAACTCTTGATTACTTTTTACCAATTTGACAATTTGTGCCCTTCTTACTCTATTCATCTAGTCTCCCTTCTCAGGGAAACATGCTTACGATGATTCTTTTGATCACACAGTCCTGAGTATCTAGAATCCCTATTTGGTTGTTCTTCTATAGTTAATCTTCTCTGCTCTGCAACTGTTTAAAGCAGTACTTCTTTCTTGTAGAAATTTAGATCTGCCTTTGTTTTCACAGGATACATCTATTCCTTACTAGGCTTCTTTTGTTACAGGTTTTTTTTATGGCTCCTGTACATCATACTTTTAGGGCATGGGATAAACTTTCTAGTACTAAGACTGTCATTCTAAGGCTCTGATGTTGTTCTCTCTATAGAAACACGGTAATTCTATATGCCCCTTGTGGGTGCTACCTTTTAAGAGACTCTTTTACTGAAATGTACTATCTAGTGGTACATGCCTCAAATTATTTTCTTTTTTCCTTATGTAAGCATTTTTGTTAGGTTCATTCTGATTCTTCTGATTGACCTAAAGAATTTTGAGGTTTTATTCAGTTATCTCAGTGTAATTATAGTGTGTTTTACACATACTCTACACATACTCTAACTGCGTTAGAGTGTTATTAGGACAGTCTACACTTCAGTTTGTCTACCGCCTTTATATGGAGGGTTGACCATCTCTCTACTGTCTCCCCTCACCCGTTCCTCTTTCTACTGTTAAGTCTTTTTTTTTTAATTTTGGTTCTTCCACCTTGCAGTTTGCAGATTTACTTCCTTTCTGAGCTTCTTTGTTTGTTTAAAAATTCCTTATATGCATGTATTCATTCTGTCCCAGTCTCTTCTCCCTGAAATAAAGGGTTAGGTGTGTAAAGCCAAAGGTGTAGTTCTACTTTTTGTGTTTGTTATATATTCCCATTCACACTGTATAACTTTTAAAACAATTGCTGCTTACATTTTAAGTGCTTTATACTTGCTAAAAACAACCTTGTGAGAAGTTATGTTTACTCTAAATAACCCCATCTGTACTGTGCAGGCAGATTTCATTACCAGTTGTAAACTAGATCTGGACACTGTCCCAACAAAGGGTTATAGACTTTAAGGCATTGTATGCTAATTAGAGGAAGCTCCACCTGACCTTCAGTCTGACCATCTATTTCAATTACAAACTGTGCAGAGTAGGCTGGCATCTGCACAAAGGCCTTCACCAATGAAACAGCTAAACAATAATAAATATATTAAAATAGTTATGGTATGCTGTGGGTATGTTTTTCAAATGTGAATGCAAAGGTGGAACTACACTTTAAGTCTTTTACCTTTTTCTTCCTTTCTGTGCCAAGCTCCTACTTGGCCTAGTTCACCTTCTTCCAGGTGTTGCAATGTTCCAGCTAAGTTTTGGTGGACTGCTCCTTGACAGTGGTCACTAGGACAAATTGAACCTCCTCTGCAAGGACAAATACTGTAATAAATGCATGACTAGGGTTCTAGCCCTCGCATACTTTATCCAAGTTTAATACAATTTTTTTGTGTTTAGTTGCACTTTATAGATATACCTATGAAACATTATCTGGGTTTAAACTAAAGAGTACACAACCTAGCATTTGAATGGCTCCAAGTTTTATACTGTCATTCAAGTTTTGAACTAGACGCTTGCCTGTTCTTCTGTTTTTTTAGTATAAATACCAAGAAATGACAAATACCACACAAATAACAAAAATATTAACAATAACACATTAAAATGAGAAGTATAAGTAATAGCATTTGCAAAGCATGACAGATTTAGAAAAGTAAAATTGTAAAAAATATAATGGCTAATGAACTTATGACAAAAAGTAATTGCATGAAATAAAGAAATAATAAACTCAGTCTATGCAGATTTGTTTTATACATTACAACAATTAAAATACAGAAAAAGAGAAAAATCAATGTTATAAGTTCCTATCATTCTAGGAAATGTTAGAACGTTTAAAAGAAAGGAGAAAAAAAAGAAAAAAATGGTTCCAGAGGCAATATAGGAAAAGCGAGGGCAGTTTCCACCAGAATTCGAGATGAAAAGTGGAAAAGAAAAGAAAGGATAGAAAAAAGATGTAAAGAGGAAGTCAGAGAAGCAAAGAAGTGATTACAGGAGACACTGATTGTCTAGCTGCCATCAAAGAATAGATGAAAAGTAATGAATCCAAAGGGGATCCTATTGTTTTTACTGATCACTAAGAACATGTCACTGAGTGTGAGTCACAATCATTTTGATTTTCAAATAAACTATGAAGGACCAGCATTGTAAGGAAAGTTCAGTACATTCCAGCTCCAGAAGACCAGTGCAGGCTCAAGAATGCACACGTACCCTGTTTCCCTGAAAATAAGACCTACCCCGAAAATAAGACCTTGTTGTGACCATTACAAAACACAAAAATTCCCCAGCCTCAACCTGCCAGCCAGCCTGCAACCAAACAAGTAGCCCTGTCAACAGTATGCGTTAAAATCAGAGGTTTAGTTGCACAAACTTTTGGCCAAAAATATGTAGAAGCCACACTGCCATGCCAAAGGGTGTGGGAATGGTCACATAAGGGCCGGTGGGAATGGTCACATAAGGGGGAACTTGAAGAGCCACGGGAGAGAATCAGAGGTGACAACGAAGCCAGGGCTAGAGGAAGCGAGGCGGCAGTGGATGGAGCAGAGCCAAATACGCCAATGCTTCCTCTATAGCGCTGGCTCCTGCCACAGGTAGAGCGATACCAAATGCACTCCACCTGTAAGGAATATATAGGAATATAAGGAATATATAGGGAAAGCGCGCTTTGCTCATTCTGGCCAGCAATTGGTAACAAAATTGCTCTTGAAAAGGTACGGCACCCCAGATTGCCCTGATCACCCTATTCTTAACTTTGCCATTTTGGATTATTTCATTTGGATTTGCATTAACTTTGGATTGTTGTACATTAAAAAAAAAGAAATAAGAACCTACCCCGAAAATAAGACCTAGTGTGTTTTTTTTTGAGCCAAAAAAATATAAGACAGTGGGGTTGATTTACTAACCTTATAAACACAACACGAACATGTATACACCTCTGTAGTGTGTTCCCTCCCAGCATGATCTATGGGTGGAATCTAAACACCTTTGTAGTGTGTACACACCCAGCAGGTGTGTTGTGCAAAGCCCTGCATGAATTGCAAGGTGATGTTGTGTAAATTAGCTCTATGTTGTGTTGCTTGCGTTGATGAATGCAGGAATGTAAATGCATGAGCTAACCATTTTTGTCTAAACTGTGAAGCAGCATTATATATGCATCATGTGCATGATTTTTCCATATATGGCATTAGTGGAAATATGCTTTTAGAGACTTTTTGGTTGATAAATACGTTTTGCTGTGTGAAAATCACACGCAGCTGGTGCGTGCGTGTGTTTAGGTTAGTAAAT